>NW_012149408.1:2740359-2787372 GCF_000956105.1 Propithecus coquereli
TTTTTTTTTTTTTTTTTTTTTAGCGACATTGATTAGCTCCAAAAGTTACTTGAAAAATCATCTGTGATGGACAGTTGTATGAAATCATGGCTCATCAGTTTTTCTGGAAGCAATTTAAAATGCCCAGAAATGTATTAGAGTTCAACCATTGCAATAAAGCTAAGAACTGAATTCCTCTTCCTGTGTGGCAGCTGCAAGATTATGTGAGAAAACAAAACAAAACAAAACAAAAAAATGGGAAAAAAGGATTATATGAGGAAGAATCACTGGGAGGTGCTATTTCTCCACTGAGGCTTAAGGGGGCTGAGCAGTCAGATGCTGAGATTTATTTAACTTTTCTCCTCTCCGTTCATAAGTGTGCTGCGTTGTTTGCAGTCTGTAAGGAATTGTTGAACTTTGCACAGTGGTGGTATCATAGCCAATGAGGCTTATCTGAGGCTCTGTTATTGATAATTGAAAACTTTTCCCAGTACCCTATGGTGACAACTTGTGATATAGTCAGGACTGGCAATTTTTGACAGTCTTTATGGAGACTTAAAAAAAAAAAAAGAATTGTTGGAGTTCTTGCCCTGTAGCTTGTTACTTTTGTGGTTCTTCTTGGTCACACCTTGCTCCAAATGACGAGGCCGATCTCTGCATCTCAGAAGTGGTCCCTTGTTACTGACTGTTATTCCTCTATGTCTTTATTTTGAAGGAAACTGCTTCCCCCTGCTCCTTTTTCTATTTTTGCAAAGCAATACAACAGTTTATAACTGATTAAGATTGCATATTCTCATGGACAGTAGTATAAGTGGGGTTGAAATTTTGGGTTAGATCCATCTCTCCTTTAAGAATGTCAAACTTAAAATATTTTTGAAATATGCTGTGTGACAGAGACATGTACTACTCAGTGAGTGTTCATGTGACACCCCCATTTCCCAGGCCCCTGGAGTTAAGCAGGGCCACGTGGCACACACTGGACAGTGGGCCACAATCCTAAGCATCACTTCTGGGCTTCTCAAGCATTTCAGAGGAAGGGCACGACCCTCCAGTTCTTCTTCACGGATGCAGTGTCCTGGAGACCACGCCATCCAGGTGGTGCAGCTGTGGGAAGCAATTCGCCTGGGTCTTCAAGTCACTGCTTGAAAGCCGGGGTCCCCAGATAGTGGCTGAAACCAGGGAACACTTTGTGGGGTGGTGGGTGGGAGGGGCAATGATGGAGCTTTGTGCAAAGCCACTGAGAGCTCAGGTTAGTTTGTGACTGCAGCTCAATCCATTCTGATGAATACACAAGGCATCAAAATACTGGAAAACACCAATCTGCAATAATGGAGAAACAGACTAATGCGTAAACAAGAGAGGTAATTGCTAATAGCCTTTTAAAAAGCAGGAATCCTGATACTCAGGAAATGAAATTTGTGTAGTTTCTGGGCAGGGGTCTTTAGGGAGAATCAAATTTAGCAGTTAGCGATGTCTGATTTTATTTCAAATGTCTTTCTTTTTGTTACCTTGATACAGACTCTGAGCATAATCAGAATTGTGTTTGTATTTTAACTCATACATAGAAATGAAAGAAAAATTTATTCTTTATTGGCAAAAATAGCAAAAAGGAAAAGGGAAGCATTTTATCTGAAAGTATGAGAAAATGATTGCCTTAGGTGGAAGTACGTTGGGTGTGAGCAGTAACAGACAAGAAGAAGGAAAAACTCTGTTTTCATACATAATTCTCCTAATAGCCTGGAGATGTCGAAGAACTTTAAATTGGACAGTTCCCATGTTTAGCCTGCAGAGGTCGCCACCATCCCACGACAGCTTGGTTGCTGCGCTTGTGCTAATCAGCGAGGGACAGGGCAAGAACCCCCTGTGTGAGGATGAAGAATGGAAGAAACCTGTTTTTACGTTCTGGAAATAAGTTTCATACGCAGATGTTTTAAAAATTAATGTTAGAAAATTCAGTTTAAATTCTTTCCAAAATTTATATATTTCCTTTCCTAATAAAATCCAAAGTGTTTGCAAAAATACATATTAAACAAAACAAATCAGAGTGTGTGATTTACAAAGTAATTCACATCAGGGTTTCTTTAAATGCTAACCATTCTACTACAGTTCACGAATTTAAAATAATTTATTTGTGCCGATATTCTCCAAGTAGATTTAATAAATCAAAGTGTAAAAGCATAGTACAAATCTGATTTAACTTGATATTAAGTTTCCTGAACTCTGTAGACTATCCACAGCCATAAAATAATAGCAACTATTTCTTGGACGACTTCCCAGAAGTAGATTTTGTTAACAAAACGTTGGGAGATTTTCTTGCTCACCATGAAAACACAGTAGGTTTAAATACTTTCCGGTGAATGATTGAAGAGCCATGTGCTGTAAAATTTTTTGTTTTTCAAAATTTCCTTCAAAAAATCTTGAGATTAAATAGGACATGCATTGCATATTTTAAAACTATTTTGCTTCTTCCAAGCAGTGGGACACATTAAGAATGTGTTTCTGGGGTAACAGTAGCTCTGTAGAAAGTTCTTAAGAGCCTGGGGACTAGGGAGTTGAAGTGCCTATGTGTTCACCTTGTCCCTGAGGTGCAAGGCTATTCCTCAGAGCTACTCGCTTTTATCTTCTGAGACATCTCCTTTGGGTTCAGACTCTTTCTTGCACAGAAGAGAAGTCGACCTGGGAGCCCTGGAAGCAGGATGCATTGGGAAGATACAAATTCGATTGAGGGGGAGGGGTTTGGAGACGGAGAATGGGCGGGGCTTTCCCCTGGCCACGCCCTGACTCTGCTGTCCACATGGGCAAGTCACTACTTTAGGCACAGCTGTGTTTGTTTCAAGGTGTAAACTGTAGACAGCTCTGCTTGGTGCGAAGTCGTGCATCTGCTGTCGTGCTACACAGGAGGGTGTGGATGGTGGTGGCCGTGTCTGTGATGTGGGAGCAGAGCTGGGGGCTGGGCGTGTGGTCCAGACTCTCACAGTCACCTCTGCCTACAGCACAGTGCAAGGAGAGACAGTGTGAATAGTGTGGTAATCACAAATGCGACGTAATATTTTCACCACACATTTAAAAGATCTTGTGAGCAGAAAACATTTTAAAATAGTTGAGGCTGGACAGTGCACCCTGAAGACAGGAATCATTGCCCTAGTTTGGCGTCAAGGAAATAATGAGATGTGCGTGTTTACCAAGTAAGAGGTAAACACAGATAAGGAAATTCGCCACCTTTTCACTCATCTCTACATAATAATGGCCTTCATTACATTTTTTGGAGGGTTTCTTTTTGGACCATGGGTGATTTTGGGGTTCCTTATGTAACCTGGTGTCCCTTGGCATGGGGTGTCACAGCTCGTTTCCATCATCTCTGCCAGTTCTTGACCTTCCTCTCTTTTGACTGACTCACTCACCACTGAAGATGGGTTTGTAGAGTCCTGTCTCCCCTCACGGCCCCATCCCCACCGGACTGGCATGGGACCAGGCCTGCCTCACCCGGAAGTCCCGTGAGACCAACCCCCTTTGATCTTGTGAGGATCCTCACCAGGGCCCTGGAGGCGGCTCTGCCCTGACTCCGCTCGGCCGGTGTCTCCTGCAGCAGTGGCAGCAGCACCCTGTGGCTTCGGTTTCCTGCACCCCAGGGCTAACCTGCCGGCCTCTGGCGCTCATCCCTCCTGCCCCTGGGTCATGTCATGTCCCTGCTTGGCTTCTCAGCCCCTCCATGACGGGCGGCCAGTGCTGTAGTAAGTTTCCTGTGTCGCCATTCACAGGTCGTCCAGCTGTTTTCCTGGCTGGACCCTCAGGGACACAGTTGCCCCTCCGCAACACTTTCATTTTCTCCTCCCCCATTTGGTGCCTCCACTATTCCTCTGTCTCGCAGAAGTGCACATTCCTGCCACACGACCTCCCTGCTGTCTTCGCCCCTCTGGGAAACCTAGTCCTGACAGCATTCCCATCCCTGCAGATGAGCAGAGCTACTTGAGTTCTATCCTGTTACAAATGATTTGACAACATTTTGTTTCACATAAATGTCCCCCCAAAGTCCTTAGTGGTCAATTGGCTTCCTTTAAAATGAATACATTCTTACACTTGGGTTTAAAATCTGGAAGTTAACCCCAGGTGCAATCTATGATTCGTTTAGAAGCCTCCCTTTCTAGTACATGGAATAAATGAGTTTTGTCATTAAACTTTCATAAATTCATCTCAATATAACTTGATGTTGGTTAAGAAAATTTGTTTTGAGACAGGGTCTCACTCTGTCACCCTGGCTGGAGTGCAGTGGCCTCATCGCAGCTCACTGCAACCTCAACCTCCTGGGCTCAATGATCTTCCTGCCTCAGCCTCCCGAGTAGCTGGGACTACAGGTACGTGACACCACGCCCAGCTAACTTTTCTTGTTTTTCATAAAGACGGGGTCTCACTATGCTGCCCAGGCTGGTCCTGAACTACTGGCCTCAAAGGATCCTCCCACCTTGGCCTCCCAAAGTGCTGGGATCACAGGTGTGAGCCACTGAAGCCCGCTGGTCAAGAACACCTGATCTGCATTTACTCTGGTTTCTTTTCCAGGCATGCTAAAGTTTCCATGTGTTGGACAACCTTTGTCTATTTTCTGTCTATCTTGGGGTGTTGTGTGGGTGTTGGGCCAGAGGGTATATGGGAAATCTCCGTATCTTCTGCTCAATTTTGCCATGAACCTAGAACTGCTCTAAAAAATAAAGTCTATTAAAAAATAAACATTTACATGTGAGAGGAGAGAGTTGTGTCTTATTCAATCTGCCTCCTTGATCTGAGACTTTCTTGTGAGTTGGCTTTGATCATGTTTAAAGCGTGGTGCCCAGAAAGGAACTCTGCTCTGGTACCCACAGCCTGCACGGCCCTGACACAATGGTTCAGATGCGCAGTGGACCTGCAGCCCCACCGTGCTGGTCAGCAGCCCGGAATTACCCTGCTCTGAGCATCTGCTGTTCCTGGCTTGAATGGGAACCAGGGAAGACGTGAAGTGATAAGACGGTCAGTGTGCCTCCTCATGAGCCACATGGCTCTAGGGACGGCTCTCGTTCCCTCTGCTTCCCTGCGCAGATGTGGGGAGTGACGAGGAGCCTAAGACGGACCCCAGCCCATTTAACTTCTGCAGGCCTTTTCAGCTTGGCCGTGCTCAGACTGAAGCAGTCCCTGACCCTGGGCCTGTCCACACTTCCTGGGTGCCTCAGGCTGCCCATGGCCTCTCAGGGCCACACCCACTGGCCACATCCAGTCCCCAGCGGTGGCCCTTGCTCTTCAGCCTGCGGATCAAGGGCTGCCTTTGGAAACTGGGATGGAGCACCACCGTTGCCGGACTGTACTTTGGGTTCCGAGTCCTTCTTTTCCACAGGAAGGCATCTCTCTGGAGGGGCTGGCCTCCCTCTGGGGTCAGCTGCTGCTCTTGTCCTTTGCTTGCCCTGAGACGGAAGTGTGGGTTTGTGTCGCCTCTGTTTTGTCTGGGCTGATAATGTCCAGGATGCCGTGCTAAGTGGGACGTGCTCGTGTTGAAGGCGGGAGCCGGGACGTCGTTCCTGTCCATGAGCACTGCAGCTCAGATTCGTGTTTTCATGTGAATGACACGAAGTCAGACTTTGCTGCTATCAAATCTGGGTGTGGAGTGAAGCCTCTTTTACGCAATGGGAGTTTGCACTTAATGAATGTTACGTATAAGTGAAGGTTACTCCTTCATAACGTGTGAGGGGTCTCAAGGGAAGATCCTGAGGTGACAAGAACCCCTGAGAAGGAGGAGGGAAGCAGCTCCGGGAGCACCTGGCCAGGGACCGGGCAGGAGGTGATCTGGGAGCACGTGGGGACCCAGTGGCTGCTGAGTTTCACTTCCAAGGGCCATCGGGACGATGGCTGATTGCTTTCCAACAACCCATGCTTTTCGCAGGGACTTTTGGTGAGAGAATTATCCGCAATGGACTCTGCGTCGTGTCGGAGGCATAAAACATAATGATGCACGGTTGCATTTAATGGGATCTTCACGGCGCGACCTGAGATTCTCCTCCGAGAGAGGAAACATCACAATGTCATCACCACTGACATCGTTACTCCGCCCGATTTTCCTGGTGCAGCTGGAGAGATGCAACTGGACCTGCTGAGTAACCTTCCCCTCCTGGGTGTGTCCGGAGCTCTCGTCTGCGTCAGCCACGAGGGCCACGCCTGGGCCCCTCAGCGGCAGGGCTAACCCGCCATGAGTGCTGCCTCCCGGGGATGGGAATTGTTTCCTTATCATTTTTTCAGAGCCCTAGAAGTTTACAACGATTAAAACAAGCGCATTTCGTGGAGAAAAGCATGCAGAAACACAGGCACGCTGTATATTTTATATAAATCAGCGGTGGTTAAGAGCTTGTCTTGACTTTTGCGGTTCCTCCATGAAATGTTTTGAAAAACGAAAGGCACGATATCTGTTAGAAGTGATGTCTATAAATAAAATCAAAAAGGAAAATAAAAACAACCCCCTAAGCACTGAGTTTAAGGAAGTGTAACAAATCCAAGGAATATTTTTATGTCTTTTTCTTTCCATTTTACTTTGGTCATATTTTTTCTTTAGGTTTCATGAATACCTACATCAGGTACGAGAGATTAAAAACCCCAAATACATGTAGCATGATGAGGACGTAGGAAAAAAGCCCCTTTTATCCCATGTTATTATGCTCAGAAAAAATTATAGTTTTGCATTTCCCTTTCTGCTTCCCCTGGAAATTGGTTTTCATTTGAAATTCAGTGAGTGAAGATTATGAGTTTGCCCGAATGTCTATTCCTGAAACCGGCACTTTGTGATGTCTCACTCTTAAACCTACGCCTGGAGTTTACTCTTCAATTCTTCAAGAACTGCAACGTTACCATTTGGCAAAGACAGATAAAGGAAAATTAAGAATCAAGTTAAAAAGAAACTGATTTTGCGAAGGGACAGAAAGAAAGTACATCCTGCTCCGTGGGCCACAGGGCCACCCAGCCTGCTGTGCAGCCCAGCGCAGCCAAAGGCAAGTGCAGACAGAGGGGGGGCTGTGTCCCCACGGAACTCTACCTGTGACACTCACGTTTCAAGCCCAGGTGCTTTACACGTGTCACAAAACGTTAATCTTCTTTTTATTTTTTTCAACCATTTAAAAATGCAAGAACTCTTCTTATCTCCAGGGTCACGTAAAAATAGGCGAAGGGCCAGCTTTGGCCCGTGGCCGCAGTTTGCTGACCTCTGTGCTGAATCACTCACTAAACCCAGTTCACCTTTAATGTTGTTCTAGTAAATGCATCCAAACACTCAAAAGTAGGATGTCGATTCTACTATTTTTCTACTATTATTCTATTTTATTGAATACTTTTGCTTTTGATTACAGACTTCTGGCTTGGTTTAAGATGCCAAGAACTTAAACATGACTCTTTGAATGTCTGACTGTGGCCACGGGTCCAGGCCTGCGTGGCCGGTGTGGAAGGGTCACACGGTGTGCTCTGGTGGTTCCATGATGGTGACAGCTGATGATGAAGCCGGACTCACTGTGTTTCTGGGACTGTTTGAAGTGCTTCAGAACATCAGCCAATCATCACAAGGAACCTATGAGAAAGGCACTAACTTTCTCAGTGTGGATATGGGGAAACTGAGGCACAGGAGGCTGACTGTCCTGCTCAAGGTGACACATGGCCCAAGTGACGGCATCTGCTCCCACACCCAGGGGGTCGATCCAGCATCACACGGATCCTCTGTGTTGCAGAGAGGAGAATACTTCCTGCCAGCGATTGTTCTGAAGAAGAGTGATGGAATGGAACTCTGAGCCGGTACCCGAATGTAGCTGCGTAATCCAAGGGCAGCCCATGATTAATGTTGAGTAAAATTTCACCTCGTATAAAATTATTGTCAGTGTCCCAAACGGGATTCTGCAGTGTTTTGCTTCTAAGTCCCCCACGGCCCCCGCACGGATTCAGACCGTAGCACACTGAAGGAAGGTGCCTGGCCTTTGAGCCCCACACGCTCTTGTTCCTCGGTGTGTGCTGGGAGACCCCTTCCTGAGGTGGGGAGTCTCTGCCAACCTCCTCGTGCCCTGCCAGACATTCAGGGGCAACAGCCTGCTTCCGTTATTGGAAACGTGCTCTTTCTGGGTGGGACAGCGTTCCAAGTTAGCCCAGGCTCGTGTGGCTGTTGGAAATCTTGTCCTTGGTAACTGCCTTTCTCCTACTGATAATAGAATCGTGCCAGCGTCATGAAATGTGGGCATCGGAGTCATTGATACCCAAGAAGACAACAAGCAGAGCTGGAAGGAGGACTCAGCGCGTGATGTTTGAGAAACTCGGCTTGCTGCTAAGTGACCAGGTCCTTTCCTCAGAGATCCACTTACTTGTCTGCTGAACATAAATGTCGTAGGTTAGTAAATCCGTTTCCGTTTCTCTCCCCTCTCCCCTCTTCCCTCTCCTCCCTCCCCTCCTTCTCTTCTCTTCTCTTCTTTTTTTTTTTCTTTTCTTGGCCAGCACTCTCCCTGCAATATACAATTTAGAAGTTGAGTTGGGTCTATAGAGTTCATCTTTTAAAGCTCCTCCTTTTGAGCTGGTGGCCAGAGGTTGAGGGGCTTCCTTGAGGTGGCAGAAGATGACGTGGACACTGCTGTCCTGCGCATCCGCTGAGCCCTGTGATGAGACGTCAGGGCCTATCAGGAAGCCCAGCAGGCAGCGCGGTGCCCCCTCGTTGAGAGGCATGGCAGGAAGCTCCAGGAGAGCAGAGATGCCCCTGGTTTGTCACTATGTTTTGCTTTGAAAGGTTTGTTTTATTTTACACATCCAAATGGATGGCTCTGTTACCTGTTTTCTGTGAGACAGAGACAGGGAAATGATAAAATCATCATCTTAGGAACAAACAAAGGGCATCATGTTTGCAGGTTATTTATTTAACGGATCCTGCGTGAACAGGGACGTTCACCTACACTGTCACATTTCGTGGAGACTGTTCTCTCAGACAGGACATAATTGATTAGAACAAACTCATGTTTGTGTGCTATCAATCGACTCTGTGGATCCGTGATAGTCACAATTATTTTAACTTGTACATTGAATAATCGTACGGCTAAGTACATGGGGCTTGCCGTGCACCCTGACCTGTGCAAGCTCTGTACTGAGTTGACCTGCTCGTCCTCACAACCGCCCAAGAGTGAGTGTCATTATCACCCCCATTTTACAGATGAGGAGACTGAGGGGCACAGAGGGGTTAAGGAACATTCCCAAAGCCACACAGCTGGTGGCTGGCAGAGTGACATCCTCATGTTGCTAGGTGAGTATTACCTGGACCTTCGTGGTCTTAGGGTTAGTGGCCCAGACAGGAAATCGGAGATGAGGGGCTCTAAGAACCTGCGTGGGCAGGCAGTCTGGCCGGTGTAGCTCTGGGGCCTTGGCAACAGGAGCTGGAGCTGTTTGAGGCTGGGGGCACAGAGGCTCGGCTTTTACAAGAAGCAGAATGGATTTCCTTGGGTCTGACTCTCTGCCTGTCTGATGTGTGGCTCATGGTGGCACATGGTGTCACATAGGCGGATGGGAGCCATCGGCCAGGACTAGCCCAGACCCTTCAGGTCTGGAGGCAGGTAGGGGCCCCCAGGGTTGTCTCCCTGTCCTCCCCAAGCCAGTGTGAGGTAGTAGTGAACCCTCCCCCTGCCTTGCCAGGTGGCACGCCCGGTCTCAGACAGGCCCGTCTGCTGGCAGACTCTGGAGCCGCCGCAGAGGGGAAGCGTCCAACTCAGACATGCTTCCGCCTCCAGCTGCGAGAAGCCCTCTGCAGTCCATGTTCACCTTAAATACAGCAAGTCGCCATTCGATTTCTGGAAATATGCACATGCTTGAAAGGATTCAAAACACCCCGGAAGTCCCCAGAGGAAA
The DNA here is from genome assembly GCF_000956105.1 of Propithecus coquereli. Lineage (NCBI taxonomy): Eukaryota > Metazoa > Chordata > Mammalia > Primates > Indriidae > Propithecus > Propithecus coquereli. The sequence continues at coordinate 2,750,206 of NW_012149408.1, forward strand.
CTTTGAAATCACTGACCTAGAATGAGAAGTCGCCAAGATACTTTGGGTGCAGTGACACTGTCACCCCAAGATTCCTTTGGCTGGAGTCAGCGCTCCCTTTGCAGGGGCGGGCCCTGTGCTAAGTGTGGCACCAGGGGTGAGAGCCAGCCCTGGGGGCCATCTTCAAATCCTAACCAAGTGGAATCTGTTTTCATTAAAATGAAGTAATTAAAATAACAGGAAAGCCTTTCTATTTATAGATGGTTTATAGGCGCTTTTAAACATACAACCTGAATTTGGCTCCCACGACTTGGCATTGGTTCTGTCAGGTTCTACGTGTATTTTATTTTTAGTGGTGAGGAGCGAGTGCTGAGGCGTCCAGCTGGAGCAGCAGAAGAGGGCAACAGATGGTTCTTGCGAAACAGCAGCCCCCTTACTTCGAGGAGAACGGCTGCAGGGTAGGATGGTTCGTTCCGGTTGCGGAATGGATCCTCTTAGAGGTAACTGCTGTTCATGGCTTTTCCGCTGTGTGATTCAGGACACTTGCTGTGTATTGAGTGTTTTGTCGTTGCTTACACTGATCCTTGCAAGAAATTTGAAGGAATTTTTGTCTTCTTATTTTTATATTGTAGATAGGGAAACTGAGTCATGATGAGCCAGGATAGGAATGAAAGCAGGGCCGAAGGTTGGAATCGATGTCTGTCCACCATGTGACGCTACAGGGTCATTACCTGTGGACAGAGGTGAGAAGCGCTGGGTTTCTTGGCAGCATTTGCTTCCGTGTTCACCTCGTAGTTGGAATCTGCTGGATTTTAGAGGATTCTTGGATATTCTGCTGCCCAGATAAGACCAAGGTTAGTCTGGGTTTGGTTTTTGGTGGTGATCCCTGCCCACAGAGCAGCCCTTTCCTTTCTGAGTGCCGCATCGGTGCAGACGCTAAATCGAGGACAGTCCCCGTTCTTGTGGGCATGCAAACAGCGAAGCGTGACGCGGGAGGCAGCTAAAGGAAGAATAAGACAGTGGTCAGAGCTGTTCAGTGTGGGGCGGCAAAAACAACCTACAGATAAAACAGCGCCCACGGCGTAGGCTGGGGTGAGGCGCTGGGTCGCGGGGATGGCCCTGAGCTCACTCAGCTTGCGAAGAGGAGGTGGCTGTACGGAAAGAAAAGGAAGGTGGTTCGTTTTCAGGGTCTTGAGTACTAGAAAGGCACCACCCACGGCTTGAGATCTTTGAGGCAATATGCTGTCCTGCTCCTCTGATGGTAGAAGCTTCCAGCAAATGTCTTATCAAGCTCCTTTGTCCCTCTTCTTTCCTATATGTGTGTATATGTGTGTATATGTATGTGTATATACATGTATATGTGTGTGCACATGTGTAATACGTATATGCATGTATATACATGTATGTGTATATATGTGTGTATGTGTGTATGTATATGGAGAGAGAGAGATTTTAAGGGCTTGGATCATGCAGTTGTGGCCTGACGAGTCTGAAGCCTGACGCTGACAGGGAGGCCATCAGGCTGCAGAGACACAGGGACAAGCTGCAGTTGGGGTCCGAAGGCGTCTGCAGAATTCCTTCTTGCGCAGGGACCTCAGCTTTTGTCCTCTCCAGGCCTTCAGCTGATGGGACGAGGTGCACCCACATAGGGAGGACAATCCAGTTTACAACAAGTCCACCCATTTAAATGTTTATCTCATTCAAAAACATCCTCACAGAAACAAGCAGAGTCACGTTTGACCAAATATCTGGGCACCGTGGCCCAACCAAGTTGACATGTAAAATCAACCAGCACATCCTTACTTAGAAACACAGAATGATTGTGACGGGGGGTTTGAGGACACCCCTGCCCACCGTCTGCGGGTACCCTGCATTTTCTGGACCCTGTGAGTCGGTGAGCTGCTCTTCCACGGGAAGTGTTTCAGCTTCAATATTGTCCCTCTGCTGTTACTTCCTGCCTTGAAGACCAGGGAATCACGTGCTGAGAGAGACGTCACCAGATCAGCGCTCCTGGGCTCTTTTGCCCATGTGAGTGGGAAATAAGCCGTGCTTGTTTAAGCCATGAGATTTCAGGACATGCCTCTCCTGCCCTGGGCCCGACACTGTCCAAGCTGTGTGTGCTCGTGTGCATGTACCTGTGCATGCACATGGATGTATGTGCCTGTGTGTGCATGGGTGCACGCATGTGTGAGAGTGTGCATGTGTTCACACATGCATACATGTACACATGCCCATATGTTTATGCATGTGTGTGTGCACACATGATTCTGAGATGGAAAGTCTACCTGGAAACCTGTCTGCTGGAACTCAGCCAGAACCTCCCGATAAAACGATTTTATTGCTGGGTCAAAGCCCATTTTCTGTATTTCTGCTTGCCGATTCCGATGCATTTCTAGAGCTGGCATCCTTTTTGTTCTCTTTGGGCCAGTCTTTTAATGAGCTGAAATACAATGAGGTATCATTACGGGTTTATTCTGGGTCTCCTGGAGGATGCCCAAAGTCCTTCTGACTCTGGCTCCCTGGGGTCAGGCCCAGCAGCCAAGGAGCCCTCCCTCTCTTGCCGTAGTGTGCCTGGATCCGTTCTTTGGAGAACTCTCTTCCTAACCCGTGTGTCCTGTGGGATGGCAGTCTCTCCCCCGCCCCCAGGTTTTGTGTTGTGTGCATGACAGGCTGGGAAAATAGAGCCACGGCATTCACAGCGTTGACTCTGGGTGGGAGTTTTACCATTACTGGGAGGCAATGGGAGCACCTCCCTGGACATTCCCTGGAGTTGGATGGGAAGGAGGAGCTCTTAATCTCGAGATGCGACCTATAAGCTTGTAGGTTGGGCTGTCAGAAGCCACCTTCTCTGGTACCTGGGGTTGTTTCATTGCCGTGAGGGACAATGAGACCAACATGAAAAGCGGAATGGAGACAGCAAAGATATGAGGCCACGGGGACGGAGCGGGTGTCCTGGTGACGATGCTGTAGCCGCTGGCCTCAGCCACTGGACATTCGGCCTAGACTCCCACTCCAGGGAGCTGAGATGGCCCTTTCGTGCCTTTGGCCAATTGGTGCTGGGTCTCTGTCACTTGCCAGGAGCCTCGCAATTATGGCAGCATTTCTCAGAACGTGGCACATCATTCTTCCTGCCATTGGCTGCTGTAGAGCGGGGACGTCAGGAGTCAGGAAGAGATGAAGTCAATTCTAAATAACAGGTGGCTTCAAACACTGAGAGGGGAAAATTGGTCCTTTTGCTATTTTTTCCAATTGGCTTTTCCTTCATTTCAATGAGTCAGGGTTGCCTATCTGTGTCACTTAATTCACTTTATCGTATTTGGAGGTGGTGTTTAATCAGCACATTCGGCCTCTGCACTGCTTGCGGCTGTCAGTGATGGAGTGACGGTGATATTTGGTTGCCTTTGAGTCTTTGTAAGCAAGGACCTGGTGTCAGTCACTTAAAACATCTTATTTCTGTTTATATCTGATTTCCCAAACCTGTGACACCCAAATCTGTGACACACACTCACACACACACACACACACACACACACACACATATATATATTTGAAAATAGCCTTCTGAAGCTGTCTGTCTTCTACCTGGACTATTTCAAGATCCCTCTTGAGAGAGAGAGAGAGAAGAAGGTGTTTCCACACAGCTGTGCATCGAGGATGATGCAGGAAGTGCCCTCGTGTTCCGTGAGCTCCTGGAACTCTCTGAACTTCTCACCTGCACTTTCCCAATACCTGGTCCCCCAGCTGTTCTGATGCTAGAAAATTTTCTTCTAAGGGATGTTGCAAAATCCTCTTTACAGATTGCCAAAGCACAGAGACACCACTTCCTCCGAGCGTTCACATCTGTAGCTAACATTTTCCTTGAGACAGTACGTGATGTCTAAAATTCAGTTTCCTGGCGTTCTCACGTAAGAGCACGATGATGCAGGTACTGTTAGGCAAGGACTAGAAAGATTTTGGCCACGAGCAATTCTTTGTATTATGGATTGAAAAGAGCAACCTGAATAAGATGTCACGTAGAGGATGCTTAAGAAATGCTTGGAGCTATCCTTTCCAAAAAGGGATTCTGTTGGGCACACTTTTATTGACGAATTTTAAAACACCAGGATCAGGCTGCCTTACATTTCTAAAAAGTTGTGTAGCTACATCTGTTTGTAATTAGAAAGCAACTGGGCAGTGACCACTTAACAATGTCTGTGATACCCTCGGCCAGCCTTCCCTGACCCTGTTCCTTGTCTTTAAACTACAGCAAACTGTGGCGTCATTGCCATGTTTCGCAGCTCTTTGTCCCAACTGCCCACCGAGGGAAGCTTCTAGAGACACAGAACATGAACTGAAGAAGCTCTCAGTGTTTCTCAGAGGCAGTGTTGCAGGGAAGAAAGGATATGAAGGAAAATGACCCTGGGAGAGGGGCGAGCGTGTGCACTGGTGTTTAGAGAAAGTCAGTGACAGCGTGGCCTGTGGCAGCCAGCATCGGCATGTCTCTGCCCTGTCCGGGGTGGGGTCTGGCTGTGTGGCACTTGGGGGTGGGTCAGAGATCGAGGTGCTTTCCATTCGTCTGGGTAGAGTGCCGGAGGATCACGCCTGGAGCTGGCCGGAGTCGGGGTGGCCGGAGATTGCTCGTGGGAGTCCAGGGGGCCTTGGCCCCTGACGCAGCAATGTCCCTTCATTGCCACCTCCCCCAGCTCTGCGGCTGCTTGTGGGGGCTGGGGCGCTGCACAAACCAAGCTGGGACCCCAAGTCTGAGGGTGAAAGAAAACTGAAATTTCATGGCAGTGGCCAGAAATGGCAGTTGCTCATGGCAAACCGTCAAAGAAATATGGATGTCCAAGAAAAATAAAGGGGTCTCCTCCCCTCCCAGTTCCATACCCCAACATAACCAATATTAATGGTTATACCTATATTTGTGTCAGAGTTATGTTTGGGCTGACCATTTCCCTACAGCATGACCGTAAGCACGTGCTGCCTTCCCGCGGGTCCAGGAGCTGTGCTGTACGGCTCCACCGATTCACCTGACCCGGGCCACATCTCCGGGCTGCGTCACAGAGTGTGAATGAGAAGGTGGCGTGGGGTGTTGAAGCAGGCTGGACATCAGCTCGGCCACCTAGGGACATGTAACTTTGGAGAACCCGTTTGACCTTTCTGAGCCTTATTTTCTTCAATATAAACTGAAGACAAAAATGCCAAACGCAGTTAGGACGACTAGGTTCTGGTGTTCTATGACACAGCAGGGTGACCACAGCAAGTAACAATGTGTTAACAGTGTATATTTCAAGAAAGCTAGAAGAGATTTTGGGTGTTATCACTACAAAGAAATGGTAAGTGTTTAAGGTGATGGATTTGGTAATTACCCTGATTTGATGATTATACAGCATATACACGCATCGAAACATCTCACTGTGCCCCATAAATAAGTACAACTATCATGTCAATCATAAGTAAAAAAGAAACAAAGAAACAAATCCATATCTGTGCACCTGTGCTCATAAGGGCGTTATTCACAGTAGCCCATAAACATGGAAACAACGCCGTGTGCATTGAGGGGTGAACGGGTGAGTAAAACGTGGTGTATCCGTGCAACGGGTCACCATCCAGCCTCGGGGAGGAAGGAAATCCCGATACATGCTGCGACATCGATAAACCTTGAAGACGGTTTGCGAAGTGAAATAAGCTAGTCACTGTATTTCCCCATAATTAAAAATAAATACCAACCCCACAAGGGACGCTAGGGACCAAATGAGATAACCAAGGGACGCTTTCAACGTTGTGTGAGACACAAAGTTCCCAGCAGCTGCTGTCTCCTTCCCCACCTGACAAACGAAGCCTAGTAAGTACCTGGTCCCACGAGCTCTTAACGGCGATGGTCTGAAATGCCTGGAGTGGCGAATCCATTCTTTCAAGCAAAGACTTAGGGAGCCACTGCTCTGTGCCAAGCCCTTGCAGTCAGGCGGGTCCAGGCAGAGGACAGAAGCCACATGATAGTTCGAACTGGGAAAGTTTAGTGTCAAAATGTGCTAACAGGGGATTGCCTGCTAACGGGAGAAGAGGACTCAGAGCTCCGGCACCTTGGGGCCAGGGAGCAGCCGGTGCCTCCAGCGCTGAGTGGGGAACCCAAGGAAGGAACGAATTTGGAGGAGGACCCCTCTCCCCAAGGTCTGGCTTTGTTGGAGGGGTACACTTGGGGCCCCCTGATGGGGGATGTTTGCTGAGGTGTCACAGCGTGGGTGGCAAGCAGGAAACTGTCTGTTGGGTGCCGCAGAAATTTGCTGGTAAGTCCCCCCCGGGGTGCTCTGTGTGTGTGGGTAAGCGTCATGAGGTGTCCCACATGCCACTGGTCACTGCCTTTGCAGGCCGAGAAGGGTGTCAAGGGCCCCCAAATCAGAAGGAAGATCCCCTTCCCACTGCAGCGTCCCTCCGGTGCCCTCTATTTACAAAGCTCAAAGTCAGGCAAGCTGGCTGGGGAGGAATGTTTGCAGGGCCCAGAGCCAGGATCACAGACGGCTGTGGAAGGGTGGAATTGGCACTACAAGGCAATATTTTAATCACTGCCACAGTAGGGCGGGTGCTGGGGATGCATCAGAGAGTCAGGAAGACTGAAACCCTGGCCCCCAAGGGCTTGCCTTTTCTGCAAACTCAACACCTACGTGCAGTGCCCGGGAGCGGGCGGCCATGAGTGCTGAGCGGGGAACTACAGCCAAGGGAGGGTGGGGGGTATGTGTGGGGAGTTTCAGTGCAGATTTCTGTGGGGGGCACGGAAGGACTCCTAGACACAGAGGCCCGGCAGCAGAGGGAGCACCACCCACGGTGGGCACATCCTGGTGTTGGGAAGGTTCGCAAGACAGCCAGGGGGCTGGTGTGCAGCGAATGTGCGAGAGAGGTGGTCACAGAGAGAGCAGGCCTGGGGAGCATGTGTGCATATGTATGTGCATGCGAATACGTGTGCATGTTTGTGAACACGTGTCTAAGCACATGCATGTGAACACAAGCATTTATGGCAACATGTAAATATACACGCATGTGCAAGTATGTGAAGTGTGCATGTGTGTGTTGTAGACAGGATTTAAGAGTTCTCATGCACCATTGCAGGAGCGTTAGCTTTTACTGTGAGGAAAACAGAAGGCACTGGAAGGTTTTGAGCAGAGGAGCAGCAGAATGGTCCCCATATTTTAATGGGGTCTCTATGGCTGCAGAAGGAAGACTTGGCTGTGGGGGAGGGGAGGGGGCCCCAGTAAGGAAGTGGGGGCAACAGTGGCCTGGCCCATGGTGAGAGCAGGGGAGATGCTGAGAAGCAGGTGGGCTCTGGACGTGTTTTGCAAGTAGAGCCAACTGGATTTGCGCAGGTAAGAACGGAGACAGCGACTGGTCAGGAAGTTTCTAACTGAGGGATCGTTTGAGTTGGCTTTTTTCTAAAAGGGCAGGAAAATGGAGCTTCTAGCAGCTCTGCAGGTTAAGATGAGAAAGAGGCAGTGAACTCATTTTTAGGAACCACTCAGCACATCCTTACCTGCCTCAAGTTGCCCTCCGTCCCCGGGGCAGCTGACCAGCCAGCGAGGCTCCCCGTGACATTTTGTCCGTCTCGGCTGCTCTCTCGTGAGCTTGGCCAGGCGACCTGGAGGGTTCCAGCAGGACACTGACGTTTGATTTTGGCCTGCACACCTCATGGCAGATTTCTCACTGGCAGGCTGGGCTGTTCCCTGGACAAGAGATTACGTCTCTCCCTAGAAACTTGAAAAATCAACTCAGATCTCTGAACTCTGAGAACATAGTTCTGTCCTTCCACGGAACCTACTAGGAATGTGCTGCAGGCCAGAGGGGTGACATCTGCAGAGGCATTTGTCCTTTTCCCGACTCCTTGCCATCGTGCAGTGACAGGTGTTCCCAAACTGCCCGGTGCACGGGCTGCCCGGGTGGGGGTTGATGGGTGGGCTCTCGGGGCTGCGCCCCCACTCTGTGAGCCGCGTCTGGCCTGAAGTGAATCTAGGAGAGAAAGCAGAGCTTTTCCGCAGTGTAGGCGTGCAGGGGCCCCTCAAATGCACACGTACAAGCAGTGTACCTGCACGCCTGTGCTGTGTCTCCCTAACTTCCCCCAGCTCAGCCTTCCGAGTCACCCACGTGTTCAGAACTGTGATGTCGCTCCGAGGCCGGGTCTTCAAAGGTTGTCCAGCTTCGGAGGAAACACAGTTCCTGTTCATGACACCGTGTGTGGGCAAGAAGGGTCCTCGAACAGCCCCCACCCCGTGGTCAGAATTGTTAAACACTCTCAGAATGCAGGACTCACTCTCACTCAAACGTAAATGCAAATTGCTTTTCCAGGCCAAACACAAACAACCTTTTAGCATCCCCAGTTTTGAATTATTTGTGCCTCTCTTCACAAGCATTAGCAGAGGTAATTGAAAATTCATGGCACTTACATTTTTATTTTTAAGAAAATGATTCAGGAAGCTTGTTGCTGTCTCCAGATGAACACAGCGCCCTTTCTTCCTACCCAGAGGAGACTACCAAGCCACTTTGACCCAAATGTCGTGTCTCTAAACGTCTGCTTCCCTGGCCTCCCAGAAGACCCAAGTGACTTAACTCAACTCCTGCTTAGTTGTGCCTGGCCATGGTTGGGTCCCTCCTGTGACGATGAGAAGTTTTCTCTGTGCGAGGGCGTCTGGGACCCGTCTGGGCCACCAGCAACATTAGCTCAGCCCCATAAATTGTGGCGGTCATCAGCGGCAGTGCCCAGAGGATGAAATACGCTCACACGATGCAGGGTCCCCATGTAAATGTGTTGGGTCTCTCTGATTCCAGCACAGTTCAGCTTGGGCAAGAGTCAGGCCGGCTCCGAGGGTGGATTTGCAGAGAGCACTTTGACTCTCCTGCCTAATGAAGCTTCGTCATGCATTAAGACTCTAAATCACTGAAGCCAAGAACTACTATTAATTAGAGCTGATAAAAGCATTAAAGAAATCTTTAATCCTCTTGTCCTGGGAGCTAGAGGTTTTCAGCCTGTCATTTGTGCACTGAAACCACTAGTCATAAGGGGCTTAGCGTGGCCGCTATTGGTGGTTATTAAAGGCGCTGCTTGCTGAGTCCCCCGTGAGCTGTGCGTCTACCCCGAAAGGCCTTCTGGGGTGTTGCTTTAAGGCTGTCTCTGATTGCTTTTGGCTGCATTAAAATGAACACAAATATTCATGCAAATTACTCTTCAGGAAGACTTTTCTGAAAATTTGTCTCCAAGCATTCATTTTTTTTAGGCATAAGGAGTAGGAATTAGTGGTAAATAGAGGAGTACAATTCTTTGCTACTTTCACTGTTAAATCTATTCTCTATTTCTTGATTTTTATTTCCCTGTTTTTCCAATAATTGCCTTTTTATATGATACCACAATACCAGCTTTTGAAAAATATTTTTCATTATCAAATAATTTGCTCAACCTGCTGGTCTTTGAAGTCATTTTTTTTCCCATAAAGAAGGTTTGATTATCATGTACATGAATCCAAGCTATGTTGTAGGGTGAATTTATAGTTAAACTGTATCTGCAACCCTCAAGTAATGTCTTAGTCCATTTTGTTTTGTTATAAAGGAACACCTGAGGCTGGGTAATTTGTATTTTAAAAAAGATTTTAAGGCCAGGCGCGGTGGCTCACGCCTGTAATCCCAGCACTCTGGGAGGCCGAGGCGGGCTGATTGTTTGAGCTCAGGAGTTCGAGACCAGTCTGAGCAAGAGCGAGACCCCATCCCTACTAAAAAAATAGAAAGAAATTATTGGACAACTAAAAATATATAGAAAAAATTAGCCGAGCATGGTGGCGCATGCCTGTAGTCCCAGCTAGTCAGGAGGCTGAGACAGGAGGATCGCTTGAGCCCAGGAATTTGAGGTTGCTGTGAGCTAGGCTAACGCCACGACACTCACTCTAGCCAGGGAAACACAGTGAGACTCTGTCTCAAAAAAAAAAAATTTTATTTGGCTCACAATTCTGATGGCTGAAAAGTTCGAAATTGAGCATCTGGTGAGAGCCTCAGGCTGCTTCCCCTCGTGGCAGAAGGCAAAGGGAAAAGGCCAGGGTGTGCGGAGATCACGTGGCAAGAGAGGAAGCAAGGGGTGGGGAAGTGCCAGGCTCTTTTTAACAACCAGCTCTCGTGGGAACTGATAGATCGAGAACTCACTCGCGCCCAGGGAGGCATTAATCTACGCATGAGGGAGCCACCCCCATGACCCAAACACCTCCCACCAGGCCACCTCCGACACTGGGGATCAAATTTCAATATGAGGCTTGAAGGGGACAAACACCCAAACCATAGCAAGTAAGCATTTGTTTGGCCTGCATTTGGTGGCTATTCTTAAGGATGGGAAAAGTCAAAGGAGTGGTCACTGGCACAGGACTTGGGCAAGGCAGCAAGTAGAGGGGCAATGCATTTTAACAAACATGCCTGGAGGAATGCTCTTCATCGACACTGGCTGTGACTTTGGCCTCTTGATCACTGACATGGTGACACTTTTGTCTGTACAGTTCCCAAGGAGATCACCTTCGAGTGTGATTGGACTAAGATTATGGGAACCCCCTGAGTTGGCTCTCTGCCCCTGACCCCTTGTTGCCATGGCCCCAGCATCTCACATCCTGGGGCTTCAGCCCGAGAAATTCTTCCCCACTCTCTCTCCATTTTTTTTACCCTTGGTCACCGACATTGCCCTATGCAAATTGGAATTACTGCTCCTTGGTGTTTTTACATTGAAATTCAGGTGATATAATTCTCATGGGATTATTATAAATGATGATTCTTACATTTTATTTTATGCACTTGACAAGGTGACCACAGTGGAGTGGGCGAGTCTCATGTAGGTGACTCCCAAGCCTGGTGGCCTGCATGTCTCTCCTGTGATAGTGACTTTCCTGTAACTTTAGTATTTGGGGGTTCTCAAGTCAGTCATAGTAAATTACTCATGACTGATTTGTATATTTATCTTTAATAACCCAACACCCTGCTAGGACAGGCTCAGGTTTTAGTGGATGAGATGTCAAGATTGTGTCAATTTTATTTAAGGGGACATATTTCTATGCCTCTGAGTATGCAGCTGGTGTTGGACACGGGCCACCTATTCAGCTGCCCCAATGTGATTTGTAGAGGCAACGGGGACACTTCCTACCTTGACCAGTCTCTTCCATCTACCTGTGCCTCAAGTCCCACCGTGAGAGGGTCAAGCCGTAAATCAGACACCTATGAGACTATGTTTCCAGACTGATTTATTTTTAGGCTCTTTCAAGCAGCAATAGGCGACTGGAAGCTGCTCTTCTCCAAATCCGAGCCTGTCATGCGTCTTGCTGGGCTGTGGCTGTCTCTGAACAGAAAGGTGCAGGGCTGCCGTGCAGCTGGGTGAGGCTGGAGGGGCTGACCCCCGCCGCGGGCAGCCCAGGAGAGCCCAGGGGGCCTGAGAGAGCAGTCAGCGTGCAGGGAGGGTCAGGCAGAAGAGGACAGGGAGGATGACGATGAAGCTGGCCAGGCCAGCCGGCACAGCACTGAACAATTTGCTCAACGTTTTGCGTCTTTTCCTTGTAGCAATCCACTTTGGCACCAGGCACTGCTAGTTAGGGATCGGATCCAGCTGCTACTAACTCAGGTGAGAGTTCAAATGAGAAAACTCAGAATGACAAGAGCTCGAACTAGATTTATTTCTCCTTATTTCTCCTGTAAGTCCAGGCCAGCCTTGGTTCTTCATCACACTGGGGAGCTTGTGCTGCCAAGCGCGGCCACCGTCCTCGGGCAGGGGTGTGGCTTCGACCGTCACATCCGTGTTGCTAGCGGAAGCAGGAGCGAGAGGTCGAAGAAGGCGCAACACGCGCGTGCCCGCTCTCCTGCGCAGAGCTCCTGGAAGCTGTCCCTGCGCAGCTCACTTACACCCACTGCCGGAACTTAGCGTGAGCGCAGCCGTCGGCAAGGGGAGCTGGAGCATGTAGTTTCTACTCTGGAGAGCCACACGCCGGGTTCCATTTTTATAGGAAGAAGGAGAAAACAGATATTAAAGAGGGCTACTTATAGCCTCTGCTCAAAGGGCTAATCTCGAAGTATCATTCACACACCTGAGAGCATATTTTCCACAATTGCCAGACACAGTTGTTTACATTCAGTGGCTAAAACTGTCATTGATCCAAGATTTTGTCCTTCTTGCAAGCTAAAATCTTAGCTGGTCACAGTTTCATGGGTGCTGGTAGAAGACATGGTACTCCTGGACCAAGAAGAAAGATCAGCTTGCTGCTCGAGGTAGTAGCGGTGGGCAGAGTTTCAGCATCCGAGTCCCGCGCAGCGACGCAACGAGGCCAAGGTGACACTTGCACACACAGTGGGCAGCCCTGGACACGTGGAACCCAAGTATTTAAACAATGGGCAGAGAAAGCCTGTCCTTTGCTGTAGAGGACAAAGAGATGGATGTGACCTCAATCCCCCAAGGCTGCTCACTGTGCTTGAAAAGACGGCCCAGCAACGGCAGCCGGTGCCTTGCAGAGACGCCAGGGGCCCGTGGAGGGTCGTCTTGCCACGCTGGGTAATTATACTGCTCCAGTAACGTTGCTCTTAGCATCTCCGTTTCCTTTATTGGTCTGTCAGCAGATCGTGTGTCATGGACACTCAAGTGGCCGAAATATTGTGAGAGAGGAACTTCGCAGGGGAGTGAGGCCGGAAAATCTCTTCTTTCCCCCTCTCTCTTTAAGAGTCCTTCTGTTTCCTGCTCTTCTCCCTCTCGTTACAGTGCAGGCACCGCCGGCCGGGCCTGGAGCCTCCTCCCCATAGGAGAGCAGCTTCACGCAGCTGACGGGTACCAGGCACTCACCTGATGCTGTAAAACACGTATTTACGGAGCTCTTTGGACAACTGCTAATTTGGGGGCTTTGCTATGAGAGATAACAGTTTGTGTTATTTTCTACACTATCAATGCCATCTACTTTCATTATGTTCAACGCATTTAAAAATTCAAATGTTAGATCATTCTGCTAAAGCCTTTGAAAGGCCCACGTCCTCATCATACTGGGGCTTGCTGCCAGTGTTCTCCCAGAAGGTCTGGTTTCCCAGTGCTTCCCTTTCTCCTGGGGAGGGTCCTTCTGTGAGCGGCCTGGTGTCCTCACACGCAGGGTCCCTCCGGTGTACGTGCTTCCCTTTCTGACCACTGGGGACAAAGAGAGGCCGGGGCCCAATGGCCGTAGGCCACGGCTTTGGGAGCGCTGGCTCTGAGCACACGTTGCAGCTGCTGCTGGCCACACTGGCAGGAAGCCTCCCTTGCATTTTCCTTCCACTCACAGAGGCAGCCCCCAGCGTCAAGACAGAGCAGTCCTCCAAAATTAGATGCTGCCACTCTCATTTGTCAGTTAAAAATAGCTCTTCTGCAGCCTGCATGCCATCACCCGGGGGCTGTTTTCAGCAAATGTTTATGACAGAGAAAGACGTTCTCTAATTTGCTGCTTATTCAAGGAGAATAGCACTTATTTATTGTTCTCGTGCAACTAGAGGACGGCAGTCCCTGTGCATAGTCTCTGTATTTGCAGCGTTGTTTTGTTACAGGAAAATGGCTAGTGAGGAGAGAGGAAAGATTCTTTTAAAAGAGGGGATTAGACTGGGCTCAACCAGGGAGATGGCAGATGGTGCTGGGCAAGTTCGGTAAGATGGAAATCCCTGAAACTTCCATTTAGAGGGAGTGAAGCCCAAAGCAGCCGGAGACCTTGACGACTGTGGTCCCCTCCTGGGTCCCTGGGTTGTCCTCAGAGCTGTCCCCTGCCTCTGATGCCAGAGCCACGGACTCAGGGCTCTCTTGTATTCTGGTTCTGAACATGCTTGCATGTTCATGTGTGAACCCCGGGTCACCCTCTCCTCTTCCCCGTGCTGTGCCCTGCCTTTCCTCGGCTCCCCCTTGCTGACCCCTGCTTCCCACAGCCCGACTGGTGCTGGAGCGGCTGGGGCCACCATACCAGGGTGGGATGGTGCTGGGTCGGGCCACGGTGGTGTGACCCGAGGGTGGTGGGTTCTTTCTATCTCTGGTAATGGTGGCACGAAACCGTTTCAGGGACAGCACCTGTCTCAGGAATGTTAAAGTTCAACTTGCGGGGAGCAGAAAGTCTGAAGACATTTGTCTCCAAGGCTGCGTTAACACTGAACTTTAAAAGGCCCAGCACAGAGAAAGGCCGTTTTAAAACATGTTTTTGGGATCTCAGGGCAGGTTGGGAAGGGAGCCAGCTGGAGACAAGATTCGACCCGTCCTTAGATTGGGTGTGAGAAACAGAAAGGTGGACATGACCCAGGCGAAGGCTTCGGCAAGATACCTTGAGCCACGGAAGAGCCCTTGTGAGCCCAGCCTCAGCTCCCTCGCAGCGGACGGTTTTGCTTTATTGAGCTACGACAGGTAGAACTGGGCGTGGAAGAGCTCAGTGTGCTCAACAGCGTGGTCAGCCGGGGACACGGCGACGTGGACATGAACACGTTTTTCATACATAAGACTGTGTCTCGGGGACAGGGGTGTCCCTCCCCTCTGAAGAGCCCCTCTGCTGATTCGGGGTCCCCCACCCTGGGCTGGCTGCAAGGGAGAGAAAGGCATCCTGTCCTGCCGATAAACTGCATTTGTGTTTTCTCGTCTTTCCAAGTCTCGCTCAGCCCGTGGCGTGGGGGAGAGCAGGAGTCTGGTCACTCAGAGCACAGCGGGTCATCTCGGGGATTGAAAAAGGAGAAACCCCACGCAAGGTGGGCTCCTGCCGTGCAAGCTGCTCCGTCACTCAGGGCTCCTGCTCGGGTGGCCCCAGGCTGGCTTAGTCTCCGCTGTCTTGAAACTCTTAACAATTTTATAATAAGAGGCTCCACAGTTTCATTTTGCACTGGGACCTGACAAACATGTGGCTGGTCCTGGCTACAAGAATACTGAGGAAGAAAGCAGAGAAGGGGGCAGAGGGGCAGACAGGAGTGCAGTTGAGACGGACAGCAGACTTAAGACAGAAGGGAGTGTATTTTATAGTACTTTGCAGAGAGGAAGAGAAAAGAGGAGAGAGAGAGGCATGAGTTGGTGTTTTTGTCTCATAAAGAAAAAACTAAAAGGCTGCTATTACGTGGCCTCCAAGTAAAAGGAGTGATCTTGCAATGAGAGGTGGGGGTCTGGGTAAACCCCGGGTGCAGGTGTTGCATGGGTGGCTCCCATGTCATCTTGTCTGGAATTAAAATAAACGTGAGTTTGTTTGCACGGCTGTCTCTGTTTTCAGTAAAAGCCAATTAGGAAATGATTTTCTTGAAACATCTTGGCATCTGGGTTTTTTTCTTTTTTTTTTGGGTGTAGGGGGGAAAAGATTTGGTTCCTAAATGACAGAGTGACCAGGGCCGAATCATTTCCCCCTTATGTTTAATTCAGGAGCTTTCCATTTTTCAGGCCTTCCTGTAAAAGAGTTTCAGTTGCATTTCCCTTTGTTCTCCAAAGGGAGTTCTTATAGTTCTCTGATTTTACGCTAAGGTCAAGAGAAGGCTTGCAAGCCCCATGGAACATAAATTACAGAACCCCCTGACATAATTGTGGGGTCAGGAGAGCTACATGGAATACATTAGTGAGGGGCTAGATTAACGTGCCTTTAAGTGCTTATTTCTCAACCTGCCGGCCGAAGTCTCTGTCTCTCACTGCTCATTAGGCCCGAGGCGGAGACTCTTCCATATTCATCAGGAGCCGCCGCAGCAGCTAAGCAATCCTCACACAAGCGACTCACTGCTGGCCGGATTGCTCAGCAGACAGAATGAGTTGGGAGGAAGTGAGTGAACTTTACCTCTCAGGCAAACGGATGCAATTACCAAGGGCAAGCACAAGTTTGGCTCTCCTTGGTGTGTTTCGAGTGACTGGCGAGGGGTGTGCAGATCTCCAGGGTTTGCATTCCTGCTGGGGGAGGAGACACGCAGACATAAGCCGTGAAGGGCAACCCTGGCTGAGGGCTTGCTAGAGGAAGCCAAGGTGAGAGACACTGTGCATGAGATTCTTCTAGAAGGTGGGTCTTGGCAGACCTCGAGAAGAGCCCTGTGGGGATGGTTGGCAAGGATGGGGAAATACCTGGGGAAGGGGCGCCAGGTGCAGAGGACCCCCGATGGTGGGAGTGACTTTGGGAAGTGGGGCGAGTAAGATGACTAACCCTGAGATGCACCTTCCTGCGGAGGCAGCAGGCACCAGGAGGTGACAGAGCTGGGACACACTGTGGGTGGGTCAAGGTCCCCCTCTCCTGAGGACGTGGGGTTCCAAGAGTGACATGTGCTGATGTCGCTCATCTCTAGAGTTTCCTGACTGTGGTCCCAGGAAGGCAGGAGCAATGTGCATCACCCTGACGTCCCTGCTGCTGGCAGCCCTCACCCGAGGGTCCAGGGCTTTGAGCTGGGCGTTGGATATCCAGAAGGGAAGAAACTCTGTTAAACTCACGAAACTCGTGATCCAGTTGGAAAGAGGACGACATGCAAAGTGTTGAGGCTGGATAGTAAAGTGCTCCAGAGGAAGGAGGCACGACTGTGACCTGGAGTTAAATTGGAGCAGGCACGGTGGGAGGGTCACGGTCCGGCGGGGTGTCAAAGCGAGTCGGTTCATTCGATTCATCCATTGGTTCATTGCGAGTCGGTTCGTTCACTCATTTGTTCAGCAAACAGCTAGACAACAGCGAGCTCCACTAGGTGCCGGGTGCACAGCAATGAAGGGCAAAGATAAGGACCAAATCTCATCAAACTTTAAGTCTTACTGGTCGGAGACAGACCACAGACATATAAAGACCAAGTAAAATAATTTCCAATGACAATAAAAAAAAAAGACCCTCACAGTGGATCGGGTGGGGGGTTAGTCAGACTGGGTCATCCAAAAAGACATGTCTGAGGAGCAGGGTTTGTGCGGAGACCTGGCTGCCGGGGCGGGGCCAGGGCTGGGGGAGTTCTCCCGCAGGTTCGGGGTGTCTGGAAGGAATGCACCTGGCACATTTAGGGGACAAGCCCAGTTTGCCATGTGCCCAGCACTAATTCACAGTCACACTGGGTGAAAGCAGGAACATGTCGCACGTCAGGAAAGCAAGCATTGGAGAGAGCTACTCCACGTCCCAGCTGGGAGCTGGTGGAACTGCATCTCCAACATCTGTCCCCCCAACTCCGGGGCTGATTTGTGATCTGTGTTCTCAACCTGGTCCCCAGAACAACCCCATCGATCAGCCAGCCGAGCTGGGGAGGTGGAGCTCCGTGCCCCAGCTGAGCTCCACCTGCAACAGCAAAGAGCAGAGCAGAGGGTGGAAGCCGGCAGGACGGCTGCCTCTGCCCTGAACCACCCGTCTGCGCCATTTGTCTCAGCGGCCCTTGTGGACAAATACAGTCGGGAACGGGATGGCCAGGAAAGAGGATCCACTCTCGGTTGGAAAGTGCCAAGCCACTGAAGGAGTAACGCAGCGAACACTCTTGTGTTTGTCCTCAGTGGTTTAATGGATATACCAGTTTTAGGAAACTAAAGGGATGAATAAAGATTTAAATTTTACTTATGATGAAAATACAAGGCAAGTTTATCTTTTAATAAGAATCCCACTTACTTGGGATTTCCTAGTGAAGAGCACAAAGACCAAGGTATTTCGTTTTGCAATTGTGCATGCTTTAGGAATTAAAATCCAGAAGCTGCGAAACAGATCTCTGAATATTTGGTAAAAACATTTCAAAGCTTTGTTAGAAATAGCCCATGAGACCTATGTTTGCATGTATTTGAATAAATTAGTTTACTTAAGAAAGGGAATAGTCTTAATTTTGGTTCAGTGTCATATGTCCATTTTGGGTCTATAAATAATTCATTCTCCAGGTCGTGCATCCCTTGTGTGTATAACTTCTGTACCTCCTTGGTGTTCTAGCCTGTGGCGCGCAGTGCAAAGTTTCACCTGTGAGTTCCCCTGAGCCAAGGTGTCCCTTCTCCTCTCTGTGTTCTGCCCCCTTGCCTCTGGTAAGGACAAGATTAGAAGAATGCCAGCCGTCCCTCCGTGGCCTGAGGCTTCAGTGGGGATGGCAGAGCCATCGAGAAATGACTGACTATTCTACTCCAAGCTGTGTCCACGGTGCATTTAGAATTTTAGAAGCACAATTTGTTTCACCCTTACATACTCCTTCTTAGCAGCTGAGGCCTGATTTGGAAACAATATATTTTAAAGTCAAGAGAGTGAGTAACACAGAGGGCTACTTCTCATTTGTCTCCGTCTGAACTCAAACACTGAAAACATACCGTGTGGTAGTGATGTGTCTATTCTGTTGCCCGTTTGCTGTGAATTGAGAGATAGCCCAAATGCGGGGATCATCTCCTTCTGCAGAGCTGTGGAAGGCCTGTGTCTATCCCCCTTCCTCTTGGGCTAAATTTCCCACAGTTATCTGAGTGTCGTCATCCTTGGTTGCAACTTCTCCTGAGTAGAAGTGAAATATCTCACTGCATAGGGTGTACGTTTGAGGGGCAGGGGCACAAGTGGCGGTGGGAACAGAGTCAGCCTTGGGAGGTTCTGGGTGGAAGCCCTGGGGGCTCTGCTTCTTGGCCAACCGTGCTCCTCTGCAACTGATTCCCATCGGCTCATTCATGCATTCAGCAGGTCATCATTCCAAAGCCAGGGCCGTGCAATCTTAGCCAGCTCCCCAGGTGAGCTAGGTTCTTGTGCACACCAAAGCTTGAGGATGGCTGGACATGTTTCAGAAACACGTCCTGGTTGCTATTTGTCACAATCTCACAGAGGCTTCTGCTGGCCACTTTGCATTGGGCACGGATACCGGCGTGCAGAGAAAGCAAGCTTGCTTTCCCTCTCTCTGTCCTATGTCATGTGAGACACAATGAGATGCACATCTGCAAACCAGGAAGGGGCCCTCGCCTGCCACCAGATCTCCTGGTGCCTTGCTTTTGGACTTCCCAGCCTCCAGACTGTGGGACTCTGTTACAGCAGCCTGAATGGACTAAGAGAGTAATAGTAACAGCAGTAGTCAGCCCCAGAGCTTGTTCTGGGAGGGAAAAGCATAGGCGATAAGTTATCTTCTATAAAAACGGAACATTTCTGCGGATGTTGTTCGATGTTGAATATTTTAGCTCTATATGCTGTCTTTGGCTGGGGGAGGAAGAAAGCATGCTATGCCTTTTCACAAGGACACAAAACCTAATCATCTTCCAAATGTCCCACCTCCTAATACCATCTTCTTGAGGGTTAAGCTTCAATATGAATATTTTTGCGGGGGGAAGGGTGGGGCAAAAACATTTAGTCCGTAGCAGTTACATAAGCAAAGAGACTCACTGGAGTTTTCCTGCCTGAGCAAAACAAACAACAATCTCCCCACCCCCACTCTACACCCAAACAGGCAGCCCAGTACTTTCCCCAAGATAAGTTCTGTTGCTTCTTTAAAATGATAGGGCATTAAATAGCTCTTTCCCCACCTTGTATGTGGCATTGCTGTCTGCGTTCTTCAAGGTTTCAGAAGGACAAGCCTCCAATGACGCTTGTTCACCTTTCTGTCCCCAACCCAACCTCTGTCTTACCCCTGGTTCCAACGCTCTGCAAACCCGCCGAGACTCCTTCTGTTTCCTTGTCCATGTTCCCCAGGCCTTTTGCCTGAAGTACCCTTGTGCAGGAAGCAAATGAATGCCCGTAAGTTTGCTAATCTTTGAAAGAAGAAATTTCCAGAAGATCCTCAAATGACTTCACATGTGGGACATTCTGCTGAGACCTGTGGGAGCATAGGCCATCAAGCCCTTGGTCTTTTCTCAGAGCTCCATCTTTAACAGAAGATATTTGATATCAGGTGGTCTCTCTCTTTTTTGAGCAGAGTCTATGCACAGCCCAATCACACTACATCAGCTTAAATACCTTGAAGAAGCGCCAGCTCTTTCCACTTACGTGATCTGTTTATTAGTTTGTCAGTGTGCCAGCTGGTAGACATTGCTGCTGACGACGGCAGAGAACGTCCCCAGGCAGCACCAACTGTTCGCAGGGCAGTGGCAATAGGCTGCCTTGGCAATAGGCAAAAGGCTGTCTTGTTTGCCTTATGTTTGCATCAAGAAGCTGATGAAACCCCGCTGACCCAGGCTCGAAGGGCCTCAGGGGGTACAAGTCACGTATGGAGACAGAACCCGGGTGGAGGTGGGCAGACCCCTTTATTGGGAACCCAAGAAAGCATCGGAATTCCAGTCGGCATCCTAGGCACAGAGATGTGGGGGCTGGATAGAGGGGCTGCTGATGAAATGGGGCGGGGGTCTTTCCTCTCTTTGGTCTTTATCTTCTGTCTGTGATCCAGCGCACTTTGGCCATCAAGATAGAAATTCTCAATTAAAAAAAATAAAAAAAATTTTTTAAAAATATAGAAATTCTGGGAAGGGCAGAACTTAAGTTCTGTTGGGGTGAAGTATGGCCGTGAGACCACAAGAGCTGCATCTGCCACTGAGGCCCTGCGGAGGGAGGGAGGAGGGCTTGGGCACCTGCAGGTGTCGGGACGAGGATGACGACAGTGCACAGCCCGCCCTCAGCGCCTCCCTGGACCGTCCTCCCTAGATAAAGCCCCCTCTGCTAATGCTGTCGTTAACCCAGCAAACGTTGGTTATAAGAGCCAGCTATGTACCACACTCTTTTCCGAGCATTTTATGTCGTAACCCAGCTGGTGCTCAGCAATGGCGACAGGTCGCTACGCTTGCTTACCGCTGTGCTCTGCGGATGCTGCAGGCGCGGCACGGAAAGGTAAGTGCTCGTCCGGGGGTGCAGGGCGGGTAATCGCAGACCCCACGTTCGGTCCAGGTGGTCCGACTCCAGAGTCCGCGTCTTGGCTGTGAGGATCATGGCTCACAATCGTTGTGGACAGTTCCAAGGCATGTTGCAGACATTCGTTCAAGTTCAGCTTGAGGACTGGGTCAGAAGCTGGAGTCACCTGTGATACCAGGGAACCCACTGCCTGTTTAATTAATCTTGAAGTCTTCAGGGCCTGAGGCTAAACTAACCCCCTTGCTCCTGGTTGAAGGAAAGAGGAGAGAAATTTAAACAGATCGCCTTTGTTTCGGGGGGGACCTGTGGCACGTAGACGCCAGCAGTCCACGGGGCACACTGTTCCAGTGAGAGGCAGGGGAGGGGAGCGTCTGCGCAACACTTGGCCTCCCTTCCTGGCTCGGGGGTCTGTCCTGAGGCACCTGCCCCGCCGGCCTATGCAGTGAGGCCCCGGGTGCGCAGTGGCTGCACAGTCGTGCACCCTCAGGGGTTGGCTTCGCCCGGCCCTTTCCTCACTCTCCCCACCCGGGACTGCAGCTCCTCACATCCGGTAGCACTTCGGATTGGCCTCAGCTTGTGTTTTCTGGGACACTGGTGTAAGACCCCTCTTGAACTGCAGCATTCTTCCTTCCCTGATTGCACAGATTCGCTCAGTGCTGCCAGCGCCCGCCATCCCCGTGGACACATCCTCCCTCTCCCTTTCGCCATCCGGCCCGGTCCAGGGTGTCGGTTGTGCTTTCAGGGGCTCTGGTCTCCTCGCCTGCGGACACTGCCCTGCCTCAGTCTCCTCGCCTCCGTCCCAGGCATCTTCCCCGACTTCCCGCCTCGTGCGGCCTCCTCGCTACGCCGTAATAGCTTCCCCCAGTGTAAGTCCTTCCTGCCCTCAACATCCCTCGATTCTTCTCCAGGGCTTGCGGGACAAAGTCAAGGCATGTCACAAAGGTCCCTCACGGTCCGGCCTTGACTGTCTCGTCAGTCTCACCTTCACTCCAACGTGCACAACGTGTCCATGCACTTCAAATTTTGAATCGTGTTGCCGAATCATTCTCTGAAGAGTTTGCACCAGTTAATATTTTCACCAGTGCCGGCACAGTGCATTCCCAAAATGTTAGATTTTGTGATCTGATAGGTTAAAAATCGTATGCGTTCATCCTGCTACTGTTAGTCGAGCTCCTCCTGTGGTCCGGGCTCTGTCCTGGGTGCTAGTGATGCAATGCCAAACAGGGCAAACCTCACAATCCCCTGTCCTCACGGAGCTCACGTGTTAGCCAGAGGGGATAGTGAAAGGAAAAATAAATAAGTAAGATAAATTCTGTCAGGAAAAATAGGCCAGGGAAGCGAGCCAAAAGCGCAGGGCGCTGAGTCGTATTTCACATGGAGGGGGCCTCCTGGAGTAGTTGACGTTTGCACAGGGGCTGGCAGGGTCAGGGGGAGCCAGGAAAATCTAGAGGGAGGGGAAGCAGATGGGGCAGCACACACAGGCTCCCAGACCTGCTGGGTGTCCGTGCTGCACATCAACACCCCCAAAGCGAGTGGCGCAAATCAGCAGTCATTTCAGTATGCTCATGGATTCTGCAGGTCAGGAATTGGACAAGCCATGGTGGGGATGCTCTTCTCTCACCCTGGTATTTGGGGTCTCAGCTGGGAAGACTCATAGAGCTTCAGGTACCTTGGGTCAGGGACTGGAATCGTCCAGAGGCTTCTTTGATCATATGTTGACATCTGGTCTGGGGAGACTTGAAGACCGTCACCTTTGGGAAACGTGAGGAAGAACAGGGGAGTCGGGTCGTTAGAGTGGAGGGAAGCGAGGGGAACATGTACAGGTCAGGGAGGGCACCGGGAGGCCAGTGTGTGGGGTCTGAATGTCCCTGGACTGGGCTGTGACTCTGAGATGGGAGCCGACATAGGGTTACATCCTACAAGGTCACTTGGGGTGCTCTGTGGAGGACAGTGGAGGGGAACAGAAGGCAAGCAGAGAGCTCAGTTAGAACTTGCAAAAATCCCAGGAAGAGGTGGTAGTACTCAGGAGTGGGTGGAGGCTGGATCCTCGTAGAAGACGGAGCCAACAGGATGTTTGACACATTAGATATGGGGCAAAGAGGAAGAGAAGGCTTGAGGATGACTCCACATTTTAGGTGAGAAATGGAAAGATGGATTTGAGAATCTTTATGTATTTCAGAGCCATTTGTCTTTCTTGTCCTGTAAACTCCTTTACTATATCCTTTGCTCAATTTTTTTTCTATTGCATTGTTGACTATTTTCTTAAAGGTTTATTAGAGCTTATTATGTGTGAGAAGATAAGCTCTTGTCTGTGAAATAAGTTGCAACTATTTTTTCTAGTTTTCTACTTGCTCTATAATTTTGGATTTCTTTGTCACTTAGAATTTATGTTTTTGTTTCCTGTACTCTAATTTATTAATTTGTCTTTTATAACTTCTGGGTTTAAGATCTTTTATTTTTTGATGGGCATGAACAAAGTGTGAGGCCAATTTCTGTGCATAAAATATTTTCTTTTTTTCCAGTAGGCTTGGAAGACAAAAATCTGTGTAAGTCAGGAGTTAGGATTAATAAAGATCTGCAATTTGCAAGTTTATAAATACAATTTAAACCACTGCTGTCACGGTTTGTTCTCCTGAAGCCCTGTTTACAGAACAATTCTATCTTAAAGAGTGTTAATTGAATTTTGATTCCTAGCTTCACCCTTTGCTATCACTTCTGATAGTGATTTTGGCAAGTAAATGAAGTAGGCTAAAGAGAGGCTGAATGACAGAGAAGATAATCTGGGAATGTTTGGTTAGTTCTCAAATAATTGATTTGAAATAGTTTTTATCTCCACATATTATGATTCTTAATACTCTAACTTTGGAATGCATAATAATTTGATTCAACTGTAGTCAGTTATACTTAACATAAACTACCCAGTACTAAGTATTTATGAATTCAGCTTTATAAAACAAAATAAATTATTCTTTGGGAATGCATGCTTTTCAAGAACACATATTGCACAAAATCCTCTACCTTTGCAGAACCAAACACTATTTACACAGTGATTACTGTGTGATCTCTGATTTTGAATATCATAAAACAGATCTGTACTTTTTATCAGTTTAATAAGAAACTCAACTTCCATTCTCAATGTTAAATTTGGGATTTCTGTTAACAACATTTAAGGAACATGATAATGAATCCTGGAAATTGGATACAGCCTCTTGTATCTTACTAAGAATGTTTGAATAAGATAATCCAGTTTGGAGTTTGATGAATAACAGATACATGTTTATGTGTACCATATTCTTGGTGTGTTATTGCAGCTCTTTTTTTGGGCAATTAAATGGAAATAAATTTTTTTAAATTCAAAAAAATTTAGGGGGTACAAGTGTTTTTTGTTACATGGATGGATTGTCTCATGCTGAAGTCAGGGCTTTCAGTGTTCCCATCACAGGAATAGTGTACGTCGTACCCGAGAGGTAGATTTTCATCCCTCATCCCCTTCCCATGCTTCCTCCTTCTTCATTTTCAATGTCCACTATGAATGTTTATCACAGCACAACTCACAATTGCAAAGACACAGACTCAATCTAAGTATCAACTCTAAGTATCAACTCTAAGTACTCTCAGTATCAACTGAAGAGTAGATAAAGAAAATGTGGTGTGTATGTACACATATTTCATGGAGTACTACTCAGCCACATAAAGGAATGAAATAATGTCTTTTGCAGCAACTTGGATGGAACTAGAGACCATTATCCTAAGGAAAGTATTTCAGGGATGGAAAAATAACCACCACACGCTCTCACTAATAGGTGGGAGCTACATGAAGAGTGTATATTGTTATAAAGTGGTGTGATGGACATTGAAAACTAAGAAGGGGCAGGATGGGGGCGGTGAGGGATACGAATCTACCTATCAGGTACAATGTATCAACTGATTTTCAACAGAGCAAACAAAAACATACGCTGGGGAAAGGATATCCTATTCAATAAATGGTGCTGGGAAAACTGGATCCCTCTCGCCATATACAAAACCTAACCAAAGATGGCGTAAAGGCTTAAATGTAAGACCTGAAGCCGCTATTGCCGATCGTAACACTAGACGCACACTCTATCCTGGGCATCCTCCAGGGTAAGTGGACGTTTCCTGTTTTCAACATCAGGGCCGGTTGTACAGCTGCTCTGAATCGGTTCCTTTTCCCGGCTAGACGAGACTGCGGTGGGAAGACGATTCCTACCAGGTCTCCAGCTTCCCTCCTCTTGACGTGGACTGCCACCCACTCAATGCACAGGGGTTACTGACCAGCTGCTGGTGCTAGTTAAGTACCAAGAATCGTACAATGAATTGCAAGTTCCGGTCTTCTCCCTTCTCGAGGAGATTCGAAGCTATTCACAGGGAACCAACGTGGACCCTGCACAAACGCCAACTTCTGTGATGCAGAAGAGGTGGTGTAGAGAAGAAAACAACAACATGGCTTGGAACTTAGGGAAACTTTGGGGGCGGGAAAGGGAGCCTGGTCTAGGCCCTGAAACTTGTGTAGGAAGTGGAGGGAGCAGGGGGTTGGGAGCAGGACCATGGGAAGCGGATTATCAGCAGCTCACTGTTACATAACTTTATGGTGCTACCAGACTGACTTCTGCCTGTGAATTTTGCTAAGTTTGTAATTACGCATAAATATGCAAGTAACAGACAAAGAAATCTGAACCCACGGGAAAGAATATGGATGTCTGTTGTTAAGGAACTTAGGGTTTTGGAAACAGAAATTGAACCTTTGTGCCGTACAGAATGGAATTTGATGAGGAGAGACTCTGTGAGTTCAATTCCTCCCCCCTTCCTCATCATAACCCAATTATGGTGGTGTTTTGAAAGCACTGGTGGGGCTCTGGCGTCTTGCCCTGAGTTAACCCATCTGTTTGTGCTGCCAGATGCAGGTGAAGGTTGTCAGGGCGGGGCGGTGGGCAAATTCACGTCCCGGCTGGACGGAAATGAAGACACAGCCCCACGCTGCCGAGCAGGGCTTCCGCCCTAAATCCTTGACTGACTTCGCTCCAAGACCAGGCTGCCAGAATGGAAACTTTGAGATCCCTTGAACTCTTTTACCTCAGGACATAACACTCGCGATCAGCCAGTTGCCCTCCTCGTCTTCGTCTTCGTGGTAACGCCCTGACTCTCAAGTGAAGGTGAGGCCACACCAGATTAGAGGGGCCCTGGTCTAATGACAGGCATCTTATGAGAAGAGGGAAATGGGGCTCAGAGGCACAGAGGAGGAGCCTGCGTGATGAAGATGAAGGCAGAGATTGTTGTGACGCAACCACAGGCTCAGCGACACCAAGGACCTGGTAAGAGGTGGGGAAGGATCCCCCACCACCTCCCCTGGCCCTGCCGACGCTGTCATTTCAGATTTCTGGCCTCTTGGACTGTGAGAGAATAAATTTCTGTCTTTTTTTTTTTAAAGCCACCCAGTTTGTGGTACTTTGTTATGGCAGCCCTAGGAAGCTAAGGCAATGTGTGATGGTTAATTTTAGGTGTCCACTCGAGTGGGTTGAGGGACACCCAGACACATGGCAGGTCTCCTCGGGCTCCAGAATCATGTGCGTCAGCTCCCGTGATGAATCCCCTCTCCTCTCTCTGTCTCTGTCTCTCTCTGTCTCTGTCTCTCTCTGTGCTATCAGTTCTGCTTCTCTGGAGAACCTGCTAATACACGGAGCCTATTCTTCTCATTTTGGTGTGAGACATTTTACGTCGGGGCAGTTCTCCTTGGTGGCTTCCCAGTCGTGGCACACTGCAGGTCCTCAGGAGAGGCAGGGGAAGGATTGCTGATGTCTTCGTAGTTCTAGACGAGAGGTGAGCCCAGAGTAAACTGCTGCCCAGTCCTTCCTGGGGCCTCTGTCAGCTCACTGTCCCGAGCCCCCTCTCCCACACCATGCAGGCTCCTGTCCCTGCCCCTCACCCGCTTCCATCCCTGCCATGCTCTTGGCTACACATCTACGAACTTCCCATGTTTTCTCTTCCTGGGCCTTTGCCTGGACCGCCCCTGGTGGCTGGCAGCTCTGAGACAGCCCAGTGACCCTGGCTCCTGGTACCCACACCCTTCAACCCACAGTGGCTGGCCCCAGGTCCAGTGTCAGCTCCCAGGGGCGCCAGGGTACTCGTGGGGTGTCGTCACAGATGGGGTGTGTCCCGGGGCACTGTGTCCCGCAGACTACTTGCCCTCATCACTGGAGTACCGCTACTAGGTGACGGGGGCAGACAAATGCGCTAGACATTGTGTCAATATGCAAAGCCACAGAGCTTCGGAGAGATAGAAATTACTATGGTATGTTGATTAACAAAGCAGAAGTGAAGTTTACTTTAAAAATATAGAAATTGTACAAAAGTTTCCAGAACAAGGAGAAAAAAATGCCTACAAAGGCACTACTGAGCTTTTATTTGTTCCTCTTTTCCTAGCTGGTGAGTGTGAGTGTGAGTGGGAGTGTGAGAGCGTGCGCACTTGCATGTGTGATGTGAGTGCGTGTGTATTTGTGAGAGTGTGCGCAGGTGTGCGGTGGGTGGTCACAGTGAGATTCTCCTCACCAAGCCTAGGCCAGCGTTCTCCTGGCCCCTCCTGGCCTGGAAGGCGCGCCCGGCTGGTGCTGCCCGGTCTCCGCCTGCGCTCGGCTGCGGCACTTGAGCACTCGGGGTCCACAGGCTTCCTCTCTCCTCCGCAGGCTCAGTTAGCTCAGGTCCCTTGCGTCGTCCTGTAGCCTTCAACCTCCTGTCAAGCAACTTCTTCGCTTGTTGAAACCTATTAAGTTCTCAGTGTGTCGCTAGATCTCTGCACCTCCTCTTTTGTTTTTTGGTAATCTCAGTGCCTCGTGTGGGCAGGCAGGTGTGTGCAGTGCAGGTCAGCCGGGCGAGGCTGTGGGTGGAGTAGAGCTGGGAGGCGGGTGCCCGCACCCCGCGCTGCTCCCCCACTTCTAGGCCTCCCTGACCTTTTACTTCAGCTGCTCTCAGCGCCCCCGGGCGGGGGGTTCCAGCCGTTCAGTGCACAAAGCACAAGATGTGACTCCGTCTGCTTTCGTTTGTTCTGATTATCTCTCGGTTCCCATCTTTGAACAAAGGACTGCATTTTAAACCTTCTTTTGGAAGAAGTTGGCCTGTGTTGCAATAAAGTCAAATTTTGGTAAAAAGACTTATGGCGTACAATCCTTCAGATGTGAGTTAGAGAAAAATTGTTTCTTCACAGAAAATTTGATTACTTGTATGGATATTCAGATACTACATCTCTAAACTATCTCGTATGTATGTCTTTGCTTTTAAAAATGGTTCAAAATACTTTTCTTCTGGAGTGTATCTTTACTACTTAGCTGTGAAATGGGTAGGTAGCTTGGCAATCATTACCTTTCCCGGTTACGTAGTAATCGTTTTGAAGTGTATTCACACATGTGCTCACGTCGACAATGCGAGAATACAGATAAGACAGTTAAGTGACTTATTCAAGGAACTGGAATCCAAGAATCTCAGATTTTGAATTGTACGTTTTATACAACATTATTCATTTATTGTGAGTTTTTTTTATTAGCTATCATTTTTACTACGTAAATAGCTGATGCCCGAAACACAAAGAAATAGTTTAGTAGTTTTCTGGAACTGAAGTGCAAGTGTTTGGATTTCTAGGCAATAGATTTTATGTGTATGTTTGTATTGACATACACATGCGTTAGTAGTATTGTTTTCCGTTGCATTTCGGAAAAGTAGTGAAAAGTCGCTGATTGCAAAGATTACCCCCAGACCTCACATCGTGTTTGCAGTCTAGTCTCCTTTTTCTTTTGCATGGTAAGTGTATTAATGGTTTAGTAACTATTTTTCAATTTTTTGAATTTGGAATTACATAAGTACTACTTACATTGAAGTACATCACTTTTTATTACTTGATTTTGGGTTCTGTGTTGACTAGTGTTTTTTTTTTTTTGCAAATTGGATTTAGAAAAATAAATTGATTTCTTACACTCATTAGTCGAGCTGCATGTTAGCAGGGAATGCTGCTAATGGACTACTGAGCACATCAGAGGAAAGAGGAAAGAGCTGTTTACTCACAGCAGCCTTTTTGGACTGGTGACTCTTTCCTAGACTTGAGTGACTGAACAGACAGCTAGGTTATGTTTTCCTGGGTTTATTGATTTCACACTTTTTGGAAGATGCGCATGGTCAAGTCAAATGGGTCCAAACTGTTGGTATGTCTGAGATTTAAACTTAGCTTTTGATGGAAGATACCTTCGAAAGTTTCGTATTTCTTTCCTTTTTAGAAATGTCTACACACACTCTAGTGCGGGCAATCAAAGAGGTGTCAGTAAGCACTGGACAGTGTTAGACGGCCAACAGCCAAGCCCAGCCGGCTCCTTGCTCACCACCTCTGTGATCCTTCTGTAACGTATACTTGGAGCCCGGCTCCTCCCATAGGCTCTGCCCCGGCTCAGCCTCTCCCTCCTGCTGCTGTCCGAGTCCCTTTCTCTTCAGCCCTCGACCATCGTGGCAGTGTGGTCTCGCTGCTTCTGAGACAGGCATTTTGTGTTTTTAGCTGATGCTGGAAAAGGAACTCTGACCCTCTGTGCAGCCTCCACGTTGCTCCCGGCTGCCCCACGCCCAAGCCCGACTCTCCTGCTGGGCATCTTATGTCCTGTAGCAATTCCTTCCAGCTTCAACTGGCCGGCACGGGGTCTCTTACAATTAAAAACCCTGGATGAAACCAGGAGTAAGGAATTAAAGCTCTTAAAGGGGTGGTGGGGGGGTGGTTTCAGCAGGAGCCACTGTGCCAGCAGCATCCGGACCCGGGACGAGCGCGTGAGCCTATATCTCGGGCTGCCCCAGGGATGGGGCCGCAGGGCCTCTCTTTCGTCAGTTACCTGGTTGTGTCTGTGACTCCCTGCTTGAGTCTGACCACAGAGGCTGTCTGCTGACCACCACCAGTCCCTGAACAATGTTATACAGAAGCAAATGCAATGGACTGGATGTTTGTGTCCCCCCGATTTCTTAAGTTGACATGCTCACCCCCAAGGTGATGGTATTAAGACATGGGGCTTTTGGGTGGTGGTTAGGCCATGAGGGTGGAGCCCTCATGAATGTTATCAGTGCCCTTGTAAGTAGAGACACGACAGCTGGCTCACGCTCCTCCCACAATGCCAAGCTACAAGGAGAAGTCGATGTCTGTAACCTCAACAGGGCCCACCATGATCTCAGACTTCTAGTCTCCAGAACTCTGAAAAATAAATTACTGTCGTTTAAAAGCTACCCAGTCGATGGCACTTTGTTACAGCAGTTGGAACTAAGACAGAGAAGGACACATTTACATTTCAAATGTAGTATTCAAATTGAGTAGCATACGCCTGCTGTTCATTTAAGGCCTTCAGGCTTCAGCGAATTTATGCTACAGCCTGGTGAGCAAAGGGTAAAGGTCTCTCTGCAAAGCGCCAGAGTTGGCAGACTCCTGACAGCATTTTCCTGGGGACG
Organism: Propithecus coquereli; assembly: GCF_000956105.1. Classification (NCBI taxonomy): domain Eukaryota; kingdom Metazoa; phylum Chordata; class Mammalia; order Primates; family Indriidae; genus Propithecus; species Propithecus coquereli. Next base: position 2,780,364 of record NW_012149408.1, read on the forward strand.
GCCACACAGGTGCGGTAGAGTTGGGAGCAGCTGTCTATGTCTACTTGGTGTAAATGCCTCCAAACAAAGCCCTTGGTACTCTTTGTGGAACTGTCTATCTTATTCTGGTACAGAGAGTGGAACATGTGGTATGTTTTTTGAGAATATCATTTAAAATCTGTTCCCATATTTGCTGTAGGTAGAGGACATTTTCCCAGATGGAAGAATGTGCTTTGGGGTGCTTTTGCCAGTTTTGCTTTCTTTGTTTTTCTCATGTCTGCTATAATCCACGATCCCAGGGACACTGTGTGTGAGTTTCCTATGGTGGCTGTAACAAGTGACCACAAACACAGTGGCAGGAAACAACAGCAATTTATTTCTTACAGAGCTGCATGTCTGAAGCCTGACATGGATCTCACTGGACTAAAATCCAGGCATTGTCAGGGCCGTGTTCCCTTCTAGAAAATCCATTTCCTTGCCTTTTCCACCCACATTTTCGGGTCATGGCCTCTTCCTGCGTCTTCAAAGCTAGCAATGTTGGACTGAGTCCGTTTGAGCTGCCATCTCCCTGGGTCTCTTCCGATTTCCGCTTCCACTTTTGACCCCTGTGATTACGTTGGGGCCACTTGGGTAATCCGGATGATCTCTCCTCAATGTCAGCTGATCAGCAACCTTAACTCCCCTTTGTCATGCTGCGTAACACAGTCACAGGTTCCCACATGGACGTCTTCGGAGGCCGGTATTCTACCCACCACATACTTAGTACTTCACACAGTTGTGAAACGTGGTGGCCCTGCCGAAGTTGGGGGGAGGTGTGTCCCTCAGTCATGGCTAGCACGTCACCATACAAATGCAGAATTTCCTAATGTGGCTTTGAAGTGGGACAATTATTTGGTACTACGGAGCTGCACAGAGACCCCTAGCTACAGTGGTTTTTCTTGGGAGTGGAATTTGTGCAAGAGGCTTCATCACAGACCTGAATGAGATGGTTTAGGTATGGAAAGGTCAGAGGAGCCTGCACTTCTGAAGGTCATGTAGACTTCACAATCATCTTTTAAAAGAATTTGAAGAATGATTTTACACTTACAGAAAACGTTGCAAAGATAGAACAGAGAGTTCCTGTGTACTCCTCACCCAGCTTCCCCCCTTGCATAACCATAGCAACTACCAAAATTAAGAAATTAACATTGGTGCATTTCTATCAGTTCAGCTGCAGACGGTAGTTGGATTCCAGCCTTTCCCACGAACATCCTACTCCATCCCAGGGTGGCACCAGCGTCCACGTTGCATGCAGCTGTCATGTCTCCTTAATGTCTTCAGTCTTTGAGACCCTCAGTCTTTCCTTGTTTTTCATGCTCTTGGCACTTTTGAAGAGTACTGGTCAGATACTCGGCAAAATGTTCTCCAATTTGGGGTTGTCTGATATTTGGTTGCAATTATATCGAGGTTGTGCATTTTGTGAAGAATACCACACTCACGTATTAATCTGAATTTTGTGAATGTTTAACGTTTACGTAGCTTTCGTCATGACCTCCCACAGATGATGTGGCTCTTTGGGTAATCTCCCCACCTTTTGCCTGCAGCAAGACATGACTGCTCGGAATCTGCCCAACTCCAATGGCGCTTTCCTCCGATGCATTTCACCGACGCATGGACACGGCTTGGCTGTCACTCAGCACTTCTTCGTGTCTCGGACCTTGGTCCCTGGACCCACCTTTCCTCAGCAAGACCTCTTACTCCCACACTTCTGTGCTTTCACTCATTCTAGACTCAGCATGTTTTCCTCATTCCGACCTCTGGTTTTCTGCCCACCCACTTTTTTCCTCCTGCCTCCCCCAGAGTTGTTCTGGAGATGACATGGGGTGATGAAGGAGGAGCGTGGCGCCTAGCCCGGCTGTGGGTTAGCGCTGGTGACACCACCTCCTCTGGCTTTGCCGTCTCCTCCTCAGTGGACTCCTTAGTCATCTGTCCCCGTGCTGTCACTGGCAAACAATTGACCTTTGCCCTGCCGTTCTCATTTCCCCTGGGTGAATTCAGCCATCCTTTTTATTTCTGTTCAGTTCATATTATGCCAAAAAAAAAAAAAAAGTAATTCTGCTAACTGGTCCTGCTGAGAGAAGAAACAAATCATCTTCTCTCAGTTGAAATCCAATGCTGTGTGACTCTCCTATATTCCTTTTCAAGCAGTCTCCAATTCTGAATACTTTCCCCTCACTCCGGTCTCTACACTGATCTCTTCACTAAGCATCCCACCCAGAGGTCGGATGGCATCTGTCAAGCTCTCTCACAAAGTCCTCCTCTCGCTCCGTCACGGGGTCCTGGTAGAGTCTTCCTTCCTCCTGAGTCTTGGAGGGCAGGTCTGTCCCTTGCTCGGAGGCTAACAACTCTGTCCCCTTTCTCTGCAGCTCTCCCCGCACCAGCATCGTGTTTCTCTGTCCCTTGAAAGTCCTTTCTCTCAACAACAAGGTGCTAACTCTCCTTTTTCACATAGACGGTCTCCAGCCTGCTGTATGCACCTCCCTTCTCGCCCACGGTCTCCAAAGGCTGAAATTGGGCTCTGCCTCCACGTGTCCATTTCTCTTCATGTTTTATACTAAAATCTGGCTTAGTTCCTTCCATGCATTGGAATTCTTCAACTTGATTGCCATGTGTAATAAATCTTTTCAGTTCTGCTTGGCTGGACTGTGGCATCTGCCATAACTAGCCAGACATCCTGTCCTGAGGCTCGCTCTTCCCGGCTTCTGTGACAGTGGGGTTATTTCCCGGCTCTCACTGTCAACTCTCTGCCTCCTTTGGGAGCTCAGATTGCACGGCGTCCCCTTCCACTGGTATCAATCTCTTTTAAGAGGACTTCCCAGAAATCTTCCGCACAATTTCCCTTATATTTTACTGACCACAACTTAGTCACAGAGCCATGCCTTGTTGCAAGAGCAGATGGACCCTACGTCCTGCCCTCCCAATCTTTTCTTGTTTGTCCTCGACAAGGTAAGGGGAACAATGTGATGAGGGTGCAATTTGCAACACATTGTCCATGGAAATCCTATGGGGAAAGTGACATTTGAGGGTGAACCCAAAGAAAGGAGGGAAGGAGCCTTGTGGGGGGCTGGGAAGAGCATTTTAGGCTGTGTGAACAGCTGTGCAAAGGCCCTGAGGTGGGCATTTGATTGACATATTCAGGGAACAGGAAGGGAGGGGACCAGTGTGTGGCTGAAACAGAGAGTTCGAAAGGGGGTGGTTGGAGCTTAGGTCTGGGAAGGGAGGGGGTCAAACCACACAGGGCCGGGGAGGGGCTGATATAAGCCCTTTAAGTGAGATTAGACACTTTACAGGGGATGTGACATGATCTGACCGTCTCTCTGTGTCCTCTCTGTTTACCATATTTCCTGCCAGATTGAAATATTTGGTAAACTCCGTATGAAATTTTGAGATTGATTTGCATTTTCTCAATAATCAATGAAGACTCGATTTGAATATTCCGGAATAGAATACTTTTTTTTCTTAACAAAATGATTTTATTTTCCTTTACTCAGACTCTGGGAGTTTAAGACTATCCTGGCCTCCAGTGTGGTTGCTACCTGGAAGACTGGTCCCAAGCCAGAAGCCGCAGGGAAAGACAGTGAGGCCGCCCTGTGCTCACGAAAGAACCGCGGGACTGATGTTACTGTGTTTTTCAGAGGACAATGGACCCATTATCCATTTCATGTTTTTCCTACACTCTCTTCTTTGCTTCTGAATCTTCTCTACTCAGACCACCGCCCCCGCCCACCAAAAAGATAAAGATCGAGAAGAAAGTGGGATGAAGAGTGTGGAGTAGAAAATGTCAGATTGCGCATCTTCCCAAGCCGATCAAATCCCACGTTGGCTTTGCTCCAGCGGGTCTGAGACCAGTTTAGCATCCGTTCCTGAGCCTGTTCAGGGTCTCTTGAGGGAGGACACATAATCGAAGGGCGGCTTTTTTGTGGCTCTAATCCTTCTACTCTCTGTACTGGAGGGGCACGAATATGCCAGGCCACCTGCCCAAGGATGGCAGCCACTGTGGGAGGGGCGCAGGCCCCGTGCAGTTTGCACACAGAAGCAGAACTCGGGTCCTGGCTGCCGATATGAGTCACACAGGGAGCCAGTTAGAGGTTGCTCAGTGTGGTTCCTGCGTCCGTTAAGGTTGAGTAATGGCAATTAGTGTGGAAGCAAATTAGAACAACAGCGGCGGCGGCTTTGATTATGAAGCAAATGAAAAAGCTCAAAAGGAAAGCATTTTCTCTAAGTGCCTCAAAGAATGCCACCCTTTAATCTTCTGCCCACCCAGTGCTAGAGAGAGTGACATTTCATTGGCAAACACTGGAAGGGCCATTTATAGTGGAACGGAAGCCTCCAGTACAGACAGGGAGCAAATGAACCGCCTGGGACATGTGTTTCGATGGAGGGGCTGCCACGGGGACTCAGATCGAATTCTGGAGTCAGGAGTGTCCTGGACCTTGCCTGATTCTCGCAAGCAGTAAATACGTAAATTGTGAAAGTCGTGTTTACTCACTGGAAAATGCAGAAACTACACAGAGGAAAATGGAAATCACCCTAATTTTATCACTGTTAATATGTTTCCTTTGAAGTTTTCATCATCCATATTATTTTCACAGCTAAAATAATAATGTGTTCATAGTTGTGTGTCTTTTGAATTTTATCAAAATTTCTCCATGTCATTATATAGTCCTTGCAATAATAATTGCCAAAGGACGTACAGTAAACATTTACTAACTAATCCCTTAATATCAGATATTTAAATGACTTCAAAGCTTGTTAATATTTATGATTATTTCCCTGGGGGAGATTGCTAGAAATGGGATTACTGGACCAGAAGCTACAAACATTTTAAGTCTTTTGATTTGTGCCCCCACCAGCAGAATCTGCTCTCTCTCTTTTTCCTGGCCTCCTTCCTGTCTCCCTCTCTTCTCTCTCTTTTTCACTACTTAAGTTTTCAAAAATATAATATGAAGATAGGAAAAATATCCTAGACTGTTCACTTCTTTTTCCTATGAGCAACAACAACAACAACAACAACAAAATCCTCATTCTTCACCATCTTTATCACTGACACAAATCTACTGGGATCCACTGGAAACCTGTTCGATTCATTGTCACTGACGTTTAGTATGGAACCATCAGAGACGGAGCCATCTAAATGATTTGATTGCTGAAATCCCCACGAGTGGTCCGAGGAAAGATTGGGGCTGCTTTCTCTTCTAACTCTTCCGGCTGGTTCCCAGGACGCCGGGCCAGTCCCTGTACATCCAGGCGGTTCACTGTGGGACTTCACAGGAATCAACCCCTTGAACGGTGTCTTCACTGTTGTTTCAATTAACCCCTGCCTGCCCGTGCTCCCTTCCTCCACCCGTCTGCTTGTACTTTTCCCAGACAACCGCTGGATGAATTAGGAAACTCTCGTCCAAATAGGCTAGTGCATGAGAATTGTTCGGCTGTTCCATTTGCAGCATTTGATTGTAGTAGGAGTCTTGTCCTAAGGGCAGAAGCTTACTCTCTGCAAGAAAGATTTTAAAGTTTGCCATTTCAGCTCTACTATAGATAAGATTTTAGCAGGTGGGCTCCTTAAATCAGTGGATGAATCCAAGGGTCAGAAAAGGCGGTAAACGGGGTTTTTGAACTATTTGACAGATATTTCCAATGACTAACACACATTTACTTGGATAGGAGCATGGGAATCACTGAAACGTGAAGTTTCATTGCTGTTAGAATTGCAGCAATTTAATGTGCTTAAACTGTTTTTTTATAAATACATTAGGGACTAAATATGAAAAATGCAAATGGGAAAACAATTTTTTATTACTTCATAAAGTTTTGTTAATAATCCTTTCATAAATTGGAGGACCTGTGGGGAGATTAACCACAGGTTCCCAGAGGATGTGGAGGTTGAGACTCCAATGGGGACATTCCCCTTTGCACACAGGCAGCTGGAGATATCCTGGAAAAGCTTCTTAGAAAACATGCATTTTCCACAGACTCTACCCTTCCAAAGACTTGGTTAAGTTGTGGCTGCAATGCAAGGCTAGAGATAGGAGCCTTGGCTACAGCCTACAAAATTGGTAGTAACAACTAGCAATTCATTAATTAAGGTTGTTACCACTTCAATTATCAACTGCTTTCATGTGCCTGTTCCAGAAGCTTCCATGGTTCATTACTGTTATTAGTCCTCTCAGTAAGAGGCAATGTTTTGAATTTACCAAGTATATCCAAATGGCAGTGATTTTTTATTTCTAGGAGGAATTCAGCCTCTTTAATATTTATCAACAGTTCTCTTTAATGTCCAAACTCTTATTTATGCTAAAATTGATCATTGTGCTTGAAAGGATAAAATATTTATGCTAAAATTGATCATTTTACTAAGAAAGGACAAACCAGCCGCAAATTTACTTGATTTAATGTAATTTTCTACAGCTTAGCCTGTTTCATAGCTTTCACATCCTGACATGGAAGCCCACTTTACCAGGGGCATTTGAGGCGGGGGCTCTGTGTTGGCTCAAGCACGTGAGAATAGGAAGGCACCTCTTGCTTACCCCTGGATGGATGTCAAAATTTAAATTCGGTAATTTCTTTTTTTCCATACACAATATTTTTTCCAGTGACAGAATTCGTGCAACTTTATTATATTTGGGAGAAGAAATAGGAGTCTTTTTTAAAAAAATTTCAGAATATTATGGTAGTACAAATGTTTTGGTTACATGGATTGATTTTGCACTGCTTGAGTCAAAGTTATAAGTGTGCCCATCACCCACATAGTGTACATTGTATCTGTTAGGTATATTGTATCTATTAGTGTACATTGTATCTGTTAGGTATATTGTATCTATTAGTGTACATTGTATCTGTTAGGTATCCCCCTCCCACCTGTTTGATTTCCATTGAATTTTACTTCCATCTGTGCATAGGAATGTTATCTGGTCAGTTCCAACTTAATAGTGAAATTTAGAAAACATGCATTTTCCATGGACTCTACCCTTCAAAGAGTGCTTGTTTTTCCATT
>NW_012149408.1:2787482-2788603 GCF_000956105.1 Propithecus coquereli
TTCTGTGACAGTGGGGTTATTTCCCGGCTCTCACTGTCAACTCTCTGCCTCCTTTGGGAGCTCAGATTGCACGGCGTCCCCTTCCACTGGTATCACTCTCTTTTAAGAAGACTTCTCAGAAATCTTCCACACAATTTCACTTATATTTTACTGACCACAACTTAGTCACAGAGCCATGCCTTGTTGCAAGAGCAGATGGGAATGTAATCTTTTAGGTGCCTCAAATAGAGTCAGGATTCTGTTACCAAGAGATAAAGGGAAAGAGGCATTAGGTGGACAACAGCCGTCTCTGCTACAAAGTACTTCTGCTTCTTTCTGGGTCAAAGCACCTCCTTTTTTAAAAACTGTACGTGACTCCTGTGGCTCAGATGTCCACAGTTCTTAAGAGGTTCTTCGAGGAGCTGTGTGGTTTGTTTCTCCATCCTGCATCTCCAGCCTTGAGTCACATGCTCCTGCCACGCTCGTCTTTCTTGCCTCAGGACATTGGACACAGTGCTAGCTGGGGTGGAGGGAATCCCTCTGAACTGCTTCATCTCCAACACCCTGCTCATCACCCAGGGCTCCACCGAATCATCAAATCCTCAGACCACAAAATCCAACTGTTCATTGAGCAAAGGAACGTCTGTGGGGCAGGCACTGTTCTGGGCACGGGGACACTGCTTGGGGACAAAATGTCCTTGTGCCCGCTTCTATGCTGGGATACCCAATAAATACATGAAGAAATTGTCCTGTAACATGCCAGGGGGAATGGGTTCAAGAGGAAAAGTGAGGTATCAAGAACCTGTAGGATCTGGATGGGAAAACCATTTTCAGAACCTTCCTCAAGAGCAGACAGGCCTTGTGATTGGTACTGACTTGCAATACAGTCAGTCAGATTCAGGTCCCTCTGCACCTCTGGACCCTACATCCTGCCCTCTCAATCTTTTCTTGTTTGTCCTCGACAAGGTAAGGGGAACAATGTGATGAGGGTGCAATTTGCAACACATTGTCCATGGAAATCCTATGGGGAAAGTGACATTTGAGGGGGAACCCAAAGAAAGGAGGGAAGGAGCCTTGTGGGGGGCTGGGAAGAGCATTTTAGGCTGTGTGAACAGCTGTGCAAAGGCCCTGAGGTGGGCATT
>NW_012149408.1:2797188-2825746 GCF_000956105.1 Propithecus coquereli
ATATATTTTTAGTTGTCCAGATCATTTCTTTCTATTTTTTAGTAGAGACGGGGTCTCACTCTTGCTCAGGCTGGTCTTGAACTCCTGACCTTGAGTGATCCACCCGCCTCGGCCTCCCAGAGTGCTAGGATTACAGGTATGAGCCACTGCACCCAGCCCGATGTAGGCATTTAAAGCTATGAATTTTCCCTTTAGGACTGCTTTTCCCAAATCCAATTGATTTTGATAACTTGTGTCCCCTTTGTCATTTAGTTCAAGGAATCTTTTGATTTCTATCTTAATTTCCTCCTTGACCCAATAATCATTCAGCAGTGGGTTGCTTAATTTCCATGACTTTGTGTAGAATTGAATGTTTCTGTTGGAGTTGATTTCTAATTTTATTCTACTGCAGTCTAATTTCATGGTATAATTTCTATTTTTTGATTTGTTGAGTCATGATGTGTGGCCTAAGATATGATCAATATTAGAGAATGTTCCATGTGCTGATGAGAAGAACGGATATTCAGTAGTCTTAGGGTAGAATGTTTTGTAAATGTCTGTTAGGCCCATTTCATTTCCAGAAGTTCTATTTTATTTTTTCAATAATTCATCTTCTTTAGTCAATTTTTCATTCATATCCTGTATTGTTTTTGAGGTTTCTTTGTGTTGGTTTTCCATTTTCTCTTGTATTTCATTGAGCTTCCTTATAATCCATATTTGGACTTCTTTATCTGTCATTTTGACATTTTCATTTTGGCTGGTATCCACTGGAAAAGAGTTGTTTCTTTTTGGGGATATCCATTCACTCTGATTTTTCATACTTCTGGAGATCTTTCACTGATTCCTTTTTCTTGCTTGAGGGTCTATGGGTTGCTAGACTTTACAGGCTCCGGACCGTGCCAGGTTCAGGTTTCCTCCATGTGCTGTCTCATTCCGGGCCAGTGGCCACGTGGGATCTGCTTTTCTTGTAGCTGAAGGCAGGATAACAAGAGCCGAGTAAAGCCATCAGGGCATCTGAAGCTTCTGCTTGCATCGTGCCTGCCTATATCCCACAGCTAAAGCAGCACACCTGTCCAGGCCCGACATCATCGGGGAGGCAAGGGGAGAATGGATATGTGCTGAACAACCACACCATCTACCCGACAAGAGGTAAAGCTGGGCAGCCAACAGGGTGGCGGCAGGGACTGTGTGCAGGGACCAGCCTCATTGGTTTGGTATCTCTCCTATCGCTCTGGAACCAGGTAGGACTGGGTTTGAATCCTGGCCGTAGACCCAGGAATGGGAAAAGGTGATTCTTGAGCTGTGACTGACAGAAGCAGGACAAATAGCCAGGGGAAGTCACGGGGAAGAGAATCCTCAGGAAGGAGGCAGCAGAGGCTGAGAGCAGTGCGTTTGGGTGGCGACGGTCCACAGATGGGAAAAAGCCTGGAGGAGCTGCCAGGGGAGAGGGTTCCTGCACTGACATGTGCAGGTATTTAAGGAGATGAGAGAAGACAGAACTTGTTTATTTGCTCATGACAGCTAATCCAGGAGAAAGAATACAGACAGGTCTGAGGTCCCAGCAAAGATCCATCAGGAGCATAGATGATGTTGTCTCCTAGACCCTTTGGGTTCCCCCAAAGGAGGAAAAGGTCACTAGGATTAAGATGTTAGTTGGTGGGGTGAGAAAAGAAATTGAGGGGCTTTTCTGGATGAAGCAGGAAGGGAAATCATCCAAGTGTGGGGCAGCGGGGCTGTGTGTGGAGTCTGAACAGAGTGGAGGACTGATGGGTCACAGCAGGTCATGGGGAGGGAGCAGATTAGGACGAGGACAAGGGTGGTGCTGGCAAAATGAGGAAGCATGACTTTGCTGTGACCCCAATTTTCATATCCTTATCATAGCACTGAGCTGCTGTGGGGTAGAAGCTGGGAAGGTGGCCGGGAGGTCCAGCAGGTACACGAGCAGAGGGTTACTGTGCTGCTTTAGAGCAGTCCTGGACATCAAGCCTCTTCTCCCACTTGGGGAAGGGTGTTAGTCCAGACGTGGCTCATTGTAGTGACTGGGAGGAAGCACGGGCTGCAGGAGAAGGGTGGCTTTCAGCAACCCTGACTCTATTATCAGAACCCCAGTGTGGAAAGCCATCCATGGCCCATCTCTCCCCATCTTTTGGCTTTTCCTGACTCATCCTTCTTCAGGGACAGCTACATAATTTTCAGGTCCTGGTGCAAAATTAAAAGGCAGGGCCCCTTATTCACAAATGATGAATTTCGAGATGGTGATAGCAGAGCAGGAAACCAAGTGTGGGACCTTCTACATGTAGGGCCCCGTGGGAGTGTAGGGGCCATGTGGCCACGTGCCCAGGAAGCCAGACCTAGTCCGAGCCCAGGTTCCCAGCACTCTGACCTCAGCCCACAAACCTCCCAGGCTTTCTCCTCCCCTCTCCGTTCAAACACACCACCTCTTCCCTCCTCTCTCGTTCCTGTCCTACTTCTGTTGCAGAATCAAAATGCATTTCTAAGTCAGTTCATTATGTGTCCCCAGGACTCTCTTCTAATTTCTATCAGTGCACCTACCTTTTCACATTTAGAACATACTCTATGTAAGGTTGTTGAGTGAATGAATGAGCAAATAAATGAATAGTGAGCTTTGGAGAGTCAAACCCAGTGAAATAAATCAGAAGAAACTCTGTCCCCCAGTATGCCTCTATGGGAATGCAGTCCTTTTCCAGAAGGAAGACTCTGAATTCCTCCTACGTGGAAGAAAACATGACAGTTCTGATATTCTGCAGTCATTTAATTCATGGACTTGTTCAGGCTCTGCTGCATAACAAAAATGACCTGAGGGTGCATGTTGTAAAAGTTATGATTTACTTCTGGCAGGTTTCAGTCTGAAACGTTGGTTCTTGGCACACTCATGGCCAAAGAATGAATGACCAGATGCACCAAAGTAAGACAAGCATGCAAATGAGATTTATTGAGGAGAGTAAGATAGGATTATAGAGCAAGTTACAGGTTTACAGACTGTGATACATATGCCACCGATGACAACTGGATGCACTGTCGCAGCAAATGGAGAGTAAAAGGAAGGGCAAAAAGGGCCTGGTTACGGTCTGTGTCTTGTTTTATAGTGCCTGGATTGGGACCTCCCTGTGGTTCAAATGTCACCATGGAACCACTTTGATTGGACAGTTGGGAGCTGCATGACCTGAGTCCTACTGTTCATGCAGGTTCTAGATCACTTTCCAGACTTTGTGGTACCTGTGCTGCTTGGCCCGTGGGCTAGAGAGTCCTCTCTCTTCTTTTGTAGTTGGCTAAGTTCTGATCAGCAGATTTGTAGGGTGTTCCCTCCTCCCCCAGGTATGGCAGTAGCTCAGGGCAGGATCAAGGTGGGGCAGGACCAAGATGGGGGCATGGGGCCCACCCTTGTCCTTCTTCCCAGGAGGGGCAGTTGCTCCAAGGCAAAGCACCCACTTTTGTCCCCAGGAGACCTGGAATCCCTTGCTAACTACCTGACACTTCTAAACCTTGAAAAAGTGCATGACTTAATATTTACTTTAAAATTTTCCCTTTGCTTTTTTTCCCCCAAACTATTTGAGCCCATCGATAAGAAAAGAGAAATGAAGCTGAGTTATTCGGATACACACACAAGTTCAAGGCCACGTGGCAGGAGGGGAAAGAAAGGATACTACACATACCTACAGGATAATACGGTTTCTGCATTTTAACCTTGATTTGACTCGGAGCTTCTTGAAAACCAAAGCAGACATGGAGATACTGTTTGCTAGGTTTCCAGCAGTCACCCACGCTCAGAGTGGTGGAGAAGGCTGAGTTACAGAAGTGTCACGGGTGGACCCAGCGTCCACATCTTGTCTAGACAAGGCACGCCTCTCCACGAGGATCCTGGGGCAGGTGGGAGCACGATGCACAGGGATTGACAAAGGGCCCTTTTCCTCCTTGACTGATTGGAATTCCTGAGAGCGGGTCTGGCAGGGCGCAGAGCATCCTTCAGGGAGGCTGACTGGGCGCCACGGCCCAGGGCCGCGCAGGGAGCAAGGTCTGTGATGACGGCCACCCCTGAATCCCGGGCTCCTGGCTTCCACTTGGAAAGACAGGGCCGGCCTGGGGAAAGCTGGAACATGCCCTGGCCCTTGAGTGGAGCAGGTCTGATCACCCTCGGGGGCCTTTCCTGGCTGAGGCCCTGCAAGCTCAAGATCTCTCAGTGGAGAGGGAAGCCGGTGTGGAGAGAGAGCGAGGGGCCCCGGCACAGGGGAGGCACTGTTTATTTTTACTCAATAAGAGCTGAGAATCTACTAGTGAGGGCTTATCCTGTGGAGATGAGCTTATATCATCCAGCAAGGCTGCTTCTTGACCTCCCCCGCTCGGTGGGAAAACAGAGCTTGGAGAGCCTTGTGGGATGAGCCCAGAGCCGTCCTGGCGCATCTCACATTAGCTCTTGACATTGGCATCGGACTTTGGCAGCGGCTGGGCTGGGCAGCAGCTAATTAGAGCTCAGAGGGGAGATGCTCTGTGTTGCTAATTGAAGGGCATCCTGGGGCTGGGATTTCAGAAGTGTCAGTGATGGTGTTTTCATTGTTATGTAAATTAAATGGACATGGGGTGCCCATCTCCTCATTAGAGGGTCAGCCCACCTGGTACACTTGTCAGTGAGGAAGGGGACGGGCGGGTTTAGGGTGCCCACAGGCGAAGGCGGCACTCCCGTGCGAGGCACCCAGATGGTGAAGGTGAAAATATTTTAATGTTGTATACACCAAAGACAGTTCAGTGATTGCCCTTCACATACAGAGAGGACGACCTAGAATAAAGCTCAGCGAATTCGTACACATTTTAGAAGAGATATGAGGTTAATAATCCAATCCTCTATGACTGAGACAACACAGAATAAACAAATGAAAAAAATCTCAGCAGGTACTTTTGAAATCACAAGTATATGAGGTCTCCTTTCTTTAATCATGTTGAAACACAACAGAAAAAATATAATAAGTTATATTTACATATAATATGTTAGTTATATTTATATAATGCAATAAATATTAATCTAGTATAATACATAATGTATAATATATATTTTATTATATTATATATTGTAATATTGTATTATGATGTATAATATAATAAAAATAAATACCCTTAGGAGGTAAAAGACCTAGCAGATTTGAAGGACCCCTAAGTAAATCATGGAAGTTTCTAGACCCGCAGGCAGAGTCTGCCGAGGTAACAATCCAGGCAAAGTGCGTTTTCCCTGAGACAGGCTGCAGGGAGGCTGATCAAGAGGCCTTCAAGGTCAGCATTCCTGGCTTCCGGTTCTGCATCCTCCACGCACTGGCCTTGTGACCTTGAGGAAGTGACATAACTGTGCCACATTTTTGTTGTGAGTGAAGTCTGGAGTATAACGTCACCGACCTAACGGGACGGGTATGAAAATCCAGGGAGTTAACGCACACAGAAGGCTGTAGAACCATGCCCGGCATGTGGTCAGCTCTCGTGAGTGTCACCCCGAAGCTACAGTTAAACCAGTTCTGGGCATTCTGTGTACGAGCGTAGAGACAAGTCTGTCTGAAGAACCCACTTATTTAAAATCCGTCTCTGCTGCATAACCTTCAGGCTGGAAATACATTATTGCATTTGGATTTTGGGATACAACGTGAAATAAACATTGTCTGACTTCTTATTACTGAACTGGGTTGTTGGATAACAAATTATGGACAACTATTATATACCCATACTTAGGAAGAAAAGTGCTGGGTCCATTTGGGTGGAATCAGGTTATAAAAATAGTGAGGAACTAAAATATTGAGTATTGACATGATTGCTTTTGGAATACGGGACTCTTAAAGGAAGGCAGCAAGCATTGGCTGTGAGCCAGCCCATTTATAGATTGTTTCTCTCTGATGTGGAGGGTTATGTAACTATTTTGAGGTTAAAGAATAAAATATCAATTGAACTAGAAATAAAATTCAAAGCAATATAATAGGCTCAAGGCTTACTGCTGTTGTTTTCTTCATTTTATTTAATTTTTTTTCCAAAAAAAGATTTACTGTACGCAGCTGGCTTTAGAGCCATCTGTTTGGGGCAGTTTGTCCGCAGAAGAGCTAATTAAGGGAAGAAACGATTTATCATCTTAAGGAATGCTGACAACTCCTGTGACTCTCAGGTGAACAAAATCTTGTTAGAAAACTGTCTTTTTTGTTTTTGTTTTTATTGCTGTTTATTTGACATGTCTTTTTCATGTGCAAGCAAGATATTTGCCAATTCTCAAAAAGGGTGCATGTCTTCTTCAGAAGGGAGTCACTGATTTCTCAAGAGTTTTAATTTTCAATTTTTGTAAGTTTTCTCATTTTACCTAATAGGCCATGCTATTGCTGTGGCCTAATTTTTTTTTTAAAAAACTCTTTAAACTGTGGCTGTATATACACATATATGTGTATATGTAACATAAAATCTGCTGTTGTAACCATTTTTGAGTGTGCAATTCGGTGACATTAATTCCATTCAGTGTTGTACAACCGTCACCATTACCTGTTTCCAAAACTTTATCACCCCAGCTGTGGCCCATCTTGGTATGAGGACGATGTCACGTGATTCTGTGCACCTGGATTCCCCTGGGTGTTTTCAGTGGAGGCAGCCCCTGAACAGGAGACGCTGACCTTGTCCCTGTGATGCAGCAGGGACGGAACGAGGAGGGCCAGTGCTGAGCACACCTGAGGGCGGGTGTTTTTGGGTTTTAGTCCCGGTCAGCAAGGGGTTCTGGATGAGCACCGGAGAAATACTCATTTTTTGGCAATACGAGGCCCTCATGGAACATTCTAGTTTTCCCCTGTTAATTTTTCAAAAAGCTGTGTCAACTTTCGAACCTACAATAACCTTTTCTCCATCTCACGGCCCCTCCCTCCTCCAATAATCAAACACATAAAACAAGATGCGGTTTTTGCTTGGTTTTGGCGAAAGGCAGCGAGAGAAATGAGAAGCCCTGCCAGCTCCCTCTCCGTTCCATCCTGCACGGTTTCCACGATCCCCCCAGGAGATCACGCCGGAAAGTCCTGCCGTGGAATCCCGAGCGCTCACGGGGACCGAGAGGAGGCCTTGCTCTCTAAGAGAGAAGAGACCTTGCTCTTTCAGGCCGATGGTTTGCCTTTCATCACAACGTGGTTGGATGATAACCCGGCCCGCTCCTCATGGACCTCTATCAAGTTTCTGACAAAAATCACAGAACATCTGTTTTTCATTTCATCAGTAAACAAACCTATTAAAAGCGCACTTCTCCCCGAAGCCCACAGAATTTGAAATGAACACTGAATAATTTTAAATCTAAGTTACTTAAGAATAATTGAACCTTATTTGGCCTATTTAAATTCATTTAAAAACAAAACCAAAGCTTCAGTGACTACTTGGACATAACTGATATTCAACTTTGATAAGCTCATTTGATACTAAGAAGAATAGGGCCCATCCCATGTCTTACGAGAAGTCTTTTTTCCTAGAAATAGTTTACCATTTAGAAATTTATAATATTAGTATTTATTTATATGATTAACATAATACATTATGTTAACTATAATATAATATTGTATAATATATTAAATATTAATTTATAAATATTAATATTTATTTTGTGCTATTTGTTTAACCCAATTTTGGAAATTTTATTAAAATAAACTTTATAGAAGAAAAACTAAGAGGGACATTTTCCTGCTTTCAGGGGACTTATTTTCTGGTCTATCCCTCAATATGGGCAACACCTGCAACACACCACCAGGAAGAAACTTATCGAACGTGTGTATGGTCTGCCAAAGGCAACGCTCATAAGCTGTTATGGCTGTGGCACTAAATCTGAATGACCCGTGAAATGTCGTGTGAACTTAGAATTATAAACTGTAAGGAGAAGAAATCTGTGTTATTATTACTGACTTGTTCTGGCTCTGTCATTGTTATGTCTTCCGTATCACTGAAGTGGAGCGGGGGTGTGTAAAAGCATATTTTGAGCTCAGGGGTTTAGGGACGATAACAACATGAGCGAGAGAAGAGGAACAAAGAGGACCAAGGCATGTGGGGACCTGGTGGTCATCTGAGGGTGGCCCAGGCTTATCCACAGTGGGACAGGCTGGTCCACGCCGTCGCTCCACCACACTGATGGTGCAAAGACAAACACAGAGGCCCTGCTAGTCCCCTGGGAAGAAGAGAGAATGTGCTGGACAGTCTACTTGTATGCGCCCCATTGGGCTTTTGGGGGAACCCACCGAACAGCACATTGGATACAAGGGTGACTTCCGGGACTGGGATCCCAATCAAAAGGCAGGCGGTGGCTGTTCCTTGACCTCCAGATGGGGGGCTGTGTGCATGGGGGGCTGGCGGGGGTGGGGTTTGTGTCAGGGCTCAGAAGGGAACGCAGAACCTTTCAGAAATCGTTGGGACACGCGGGGAAAGCTGGGCAAGGGAGGGTCTGGTGGCCGAGTTGAAGTTCACCACTGCAGCCCGCGGTTCTGGGCAGGTGAGCTGTGGGACGGTGCGAATCCCCTTCTGAGGGTGCAGAGAGCCATGAAGACCCAAGGAAGCCTCCAGCCACCCTGCAGCCGGGACCCATGTGCCTGGCGGGGGCGAGGGCCACTGTTGTCCGATGGGTCAGTGATGAGAGGATGAGCTGGCGATGAGACAGATGCCCACAAGGACAGCTGAGGGAAGATGGGCACCTCTGAGTCTGTCCGTCACCATGTCCAACCGCCGGCACGTCCTGAGTGGTGGCCACCTGGACTTCCCATCCTCACATGAGTGCCTGTCGTTAGCAAACCTGAGCCTGGGGCCAGGCAGGGAAGGGGGTTCATGGAAACACAGTCGCCTCCTTAGACGGGGTCGAAGGTGCTGAGCTGGCCGCAGACAAGGCAGCACACATGCACCGCGGGGTCCTGGTACACTGCTCGAGGACTGTCACCATATCTGAGGCACTCCTTTGTCTCCTGACTCAGTCCAGGAATGATCCTTCCTAACTGAATTCGCATGAAGTGAGAGAAGTGAAGCGAGTGTGGCAGCATGGCAGCAGGGGGGTGGAGTGGCCAGAAGCCACTCTGTTTCGTGGCTCAGCCAGGTCCAGGAGGGTCCTTTCCTGCTCCCAACATAGCTTACGTGGCCACGGATGGATCGGATCTACCTTGTAAAGGACAGGAGCGATCCAGCTTCTATCAATGACCTCAGAGGAGATGTCACAGGGGAACAACCATCCTGGTGGCCCAGAGAGGCCTGGCCCCAGTGTCGGGGACAGGGTCGGGGAGACAGCTGAGGATACTGAGGTCTGGAGGGTGCGTCTTTGCTTGGACCCTTTTTAAGCCAACCACGTGCGGGGAATGGAAGCCGGAGTTGTGAGAGAGCCGGGTTGAGCAGCGTTGGGTGGGATGGGAAGGGCTGCCAAAGGGGACGAGGGCCCGCCCAGGCTTCCCCAGAGCCCAGGAGGGATGGGAGCCTGGGCTTCAACACTTGCCCCAGGGGTGATGTTTGTGACTGTTTGCATCGTCTGTCCACTGGGCACATCCCAGCCGGCAAGCCCAGCACCTCTGTGCCGTACAGAGGGTACCCACGGCTGACGTCCCTTAGGTCTCGTCACATTTTGCAATATTGTGTGTTTTCATCTGAGGTCCTTAGAGACATGCACTTTGTCTTTCAAAGCACCAGCATAAGAAACACCCCATGTCTTCATTGATCCCAGTAGAGCTCTCAGATTCCCTAAGTTACGGCTCACATCGTACCTGAAAAGGAATGTTTCAGCCAGGTAGTCATAACACAGCACCTTTGTTAACAAAGACTTTCAGAACTGGCAAGAGAGTCTCTTTCAGTTGCTCCAGAAGAATGAAAATGTTTCACTACAGCAGCCAGATTGAAGCGGTTGGCTTGACGGCACAGAGCATTTGAACTTACTTTTGCATGGGGTACGTGTGGCCAGGACTGATTAGTTCTGTAGGGTGAGGCTGTTTTAGAGAAGTTAATAGTTGGCAAGAAATTATTCACAGAAACCCAAACACTTAATATTTTTGGATAGAGCTACTAAGCTGACTCCTGCCAAAGCCTTTAAGGAAGACGTGGGGTCAAAATTAACAGGCAAGAATAGTCACCCCCTCCTGAAGGCCTATCAGTTGTCAACAAAAATATTTCAACCAGAAGATATTTCATAAATATAAAGCTAAAATTTACTGAGAGCAGTGATTTAACTGGTTTAGTTTTTTTAAATACAGACACTTTAATTCAATGGGAATTTAATAGTTTTTGGGCTTAAAAACCATGAAATGGTTTCTAAGCTCACCAGATGCATCTGCCCTAATTCCACCCTACCTGTGCCTGCAGGTGTGTGTCTGAGACGGGCTTCAGAGGCACAGGCTTGTGGGAAGCAGTCACCAGAGAGCCCTGGGGGGAAATTGCCACCAGAGGCCGAACTGTAATGGCTCAACTCTCATTTAATCTCTATGCCCAGGCCCTGCCCTCTGCCAGGAGGCCGTCTGTGTGGTGCATCCCAGGAAACCTGCTGGGTGATGTGGCCCACTGAGGGTGCAGGGGATGGTTGTGTCTCCTCGGCACTGCATGGTGACCCAGCAGTGACTCCCCAGCCAGGCCACGCGGCCAGGGCCACAGAACTCATCAGCCTCATTAGGGCTTTTCTGTAATTAGCCAGAAACAAGTCACAGACGTGAGGCACTGTTTTCGTCTGCACTGGATATTGCATGGCTCTTACCCTCCACGGAGGGCCATTCTTCCCCAGTGATTTGGGAGAGGAACATCCCGACAAGCACAGCCAAAGCAGCCGCGGTTTCCCTCAAGTCTCGCAGCAGCTGGGCAGGAGGGGCTCTTGCGGCAGGAGCTGCAGCAACACGCTGAGTGGTTCCATCAAACCCCGTCCCAGAGGACGCTTCCTGCTGCTGCGTTTCATGATGATATGAATCCAAAGTGGACGTTCAGCAGCAGCAGTGACAGACGGAGAAGCGAATCCTGTTGTTACAAGAGAGTTCAAGCTGCTGCCTGAGGCTACGGCCACTCTGTGTTCCTGTCTCTTGCTCTTTGGGTGACAGTAGACCCTCTATTGGGAGTGGGGGACAAATAAGCCATTTCTTGGTGGGACCAGTCTTTCCTTGAGCCCCGTGTTTCCATGTCAGAACGTGTGCCCTTGTTTTACAATCTTGCACTGTCTAGAGTTTAAATATTGTTTGGGGGACACATTCTCAGGCTCCAGGATATCCCAGACTAGCAGGCCGACCACGGTAGGAGGAACACAGAAGTCATGCATTACTCTCTATTTTCTTCTAACAACAGCAACCACTGCAGTAACAAGCCTCTCTTGAAGAGGCTTCAGGAGCACCAGTTGCACAGTAGGTCACCTGGTAGGGCTTGGGCAAGGATGCAAAGACAGGAGGTGAAACAGCTGACTTTCCCCCATGTCTTGGTAACCATGTCTTGGCAGGGGAGGGCGGGGGCTGGCTTGCAGAGCCCCACGTCCCTGTGGCCACGTGGGAGGTGCCGCCTTAGACCCACCTGCCGAGCCCTGGTGTCACGGTACAATTATCTGGTTTTCCCTAAGAGCAAAATAATGGCCCATCTGATGACATGCTCCACGTGGCCACCCTCCTGCTTGTTCTGTGCTGGTCACACGGACCCGCAGGCCACGGGGCACAGTGTGGGTAGATGACACCTTGTAAATCTGAGATTCTTCTGGATAGTTCCCAGGGAGGAGCTATTTCTGATTTCCAGGACTTAAACAGATACCCGATTCTGTTAGTGCTTCTTTAAGCCTCCAAACTTCCAAACAAAACATGGGAAAGCCACCACACTAGGGACCTCTGTAGCACCTCCCCTCTTTGTGACTCAGTTTCCACTCACTCTCGCATACTGTAGAGGTTCTCAGCGTGGGGCTGGGCAAAGCCTGGGCCTCAAAGGGGCCCCAGGGGGCCTGTGAGCCTAACATTGGGTGTGTTGGCATCTCTGTCCTGGTCCCGGTAGAAACTTACCACGTTCCACCTTTCGCTGTCTTTTCCAGTGAATTTTAAATTTTGTTAAGCTTTCTCTTTCTTTTCTCAGTTTTTATTTTTTCCTTCTTCTTTAACTATCAAGCAGGCGGGAGTGATTTTCAATCGAAGTTGTCCAAAACCAGGAAAACATTTTAAGTGCGTGGCTTTATACAAAGGTTTATATAAAAGTAAAGAAAATGTACCATTCATGGAACCAGGCACCGGCATTAATTCAAACTCAGCTCTAACCTGAAAATCTGGGTAGAGGAGAGATTTTTGGCAAACAGGCAGCCATGCTCTCCACGCACACTGATTTACGTGTGATGCTGTTTCCTGAGTGATTACAATGCAGGAAGCACCATGCCTTGCTGTGGGTTGAGACCAGGAGATCTGAGTTAGTGTCCTCTGGTTCCCTGTCCTGTCGGGCCTCCCTCCCTTGCAGACTTCATGCCCTGCCCACCTCTTAGAGAGACTGCGCACAGCCTCCTCCCGCAAAAGGATCCTGCTCACTGCCTTTGCTTGGTGTACCTAAATCAGTTTGGTATTTTGACATTTATCTTGATTGACAGTGCCTTTAGAGCAGAAATTCTTAAATTGTTTTTGGATCATGAAACATTTGAAAATCACATGAAACCTGTGACCTTTACCCCAGGAGAAATGCACAAGCTCACATAAAACTGTGCTCACAAACCCCGCTTGAGATGAAGCGCCCCGCTGCTTCCGGATCCACCCTGAGACCACACAGCAATGTCAGGACGCCGTGCAGAGCCAGCCTGGGACTTACCTGGAATCAGCTCCCCAGGAGCACCCAGACCTGGGTCTTGAGTCTGGGCCAGACCAAGCTCACTCTGGCTCCAGGAAGATTCATCTTAGGGGCTTGTTGTTTGAATGCAGCTGAATGACAAGGGCAAAGGGTTAGGTTTTCCGTAAGTTGTCCTCAGCAGCATGGGTTCCTCCTCAACATGCATTTAACGAAGGCTACTACTTAAAGACTCATACGAGGTCAGCGGGACAAAGATCTACATCTCTTCGATAACTTGTTTCCCCAGAAGTGATGTGTAGGCATTTGTGCCCTCAAATTACCAGTATTAGGCATGATGGGCTTGTTTGAGAATCATCAAAATAGTGCCCCACTCACCCAGCAAAACCATCTCTGTGTACTACGATTTCGTGGATTCTGGCAAGACTGTGATGTCTAGTGTTTCATGCACTGCTTCAACTCTGCCTTTATTGCATTTACATTCTTTTTGGATTAAGGGAAAAGAAAGATGAACACATTCTTGGGGGAAGATTAGCCTCTCTGAGCCTGGCAAGTGACATTTTTAGTTGGCTGTTTTGATGCAGCCATTTTGCCCCAGGGACGCCGTGACTCAGGTAAGAAAGCATCTCACTGGACTTCTAGGATCTCTGAACTACAACGTGATGTGTGAACCCAGGATCATCTTCTCTCTGGAGAACCGGATTATTAACCTGATGTTTGTCGGGCGTGGCGTGGCGCCTGGTGTGGGTTGGGATGAGGGATGGGATAGGTGATCTCTGGTACATCAGCTGCATAGCACCAAAAGTAAATTTTCTGAACATGCTCATCTTAGACTATGAATCATTCTAGCAATTTCTAAGAATTTGGAGCACGCTGGATGAGTAGTGTCTCACATACTCGGATTTGCCTGCAAAGTTAGAATGGTCCTAATCGTTGCTTTCTTCTCTGAAGCAGGCACGTGCTATCTACACAATCACTGTGACAGACACCGCTGCCACAGCCTCTCCAGTGCCCTAATTCTTCCTGGCACCGTTCTGCATTGAACAGCTTGCTAATTGTGCAAAAGCACCGATTCCAGGGAAATGTGTCCTACTGGGTCATCTCTCTTCCAGAAGGCGCTTTCTTCCATCCAAATGTTTGTTACTCTCAGAAAAACAGACACTGCCCAGAGCTCAGGAAGCTTGTTTGTTTTTGCAGATAGTGTGTGAAAGAGCGAAGAACTCGGGAGTGATCAAACGTGTGGCACACTCTGTGTGTGCCTGAGAAGGAATGCTCCACTCGAGGGTAGAGCAACAGGAAAAAGCCAAACCCATGTTTGGTATGTTTCAAGCAAAAGGCCCTTGGTTTAATTTATCTGTTAATATCTGCTACCTGCCACGTGTGATGCTCCGGGCTAGAATTAAATAAGACTCAGATGGTGTTTTGCAAAACCCACCCAGACGCGAAGGTATCGACAGGTTCAGAGACCATCGTCACACAAAGAGGAACATGGACGATGTCATGAGACAGGAACGAGAGGTGGGAAGATTCACAGCAGGGGAACAAATTCTGAATGAGGACATGAGACAATGTCTTCATAAAGGGACACTCAGAGGTGGACAATGGGGACAAGGCTGACTTTGTGGAGAGATATTGCAGCCAGAGAGAATATTCTAAGGCCACCTGTGAGGAAGGACAGTGGGGAGTGTGCAGGGGGTGGTGCATGGTCCACACTGGTTTCAGGTGAAGTCCTGCCACCAGCACCAGAGACCCTGGGAGAGAACCTGAAGGACAAGCCAACAATGCAGGTGGCCGTATGTCTGCTTGCCCAGGACAGCCTTGTCTCCATCTGCTGTCCCGACACCGCTATTAATCATCATCACTGATGCCTCCTTTCTCTCAAAAGTATCCTGGTTCAGACAGACAAGGAATTAAATGGATGGACTGGCGTTTCTTGGTTATTACTGTTAATATGGCAATTTTCTTCCATTCTAAAAAAAACCTATTTCCATAATAACTCCCGATGTACTATGACATGCATTTTTCTTGCGATTTCATGTTAATGCAGCAGAGTAAGAAATTTTATGTGATATGATTGGAAATTTCTAAAGAAGGACCAGAACCCAAAAATCCCTCCTGCAGAAATGCCAAAAATTCAGTAATAATACCAACAATAATGATAGCCAGCATGTATAATTAGATTTACTGTTTTTACCAGTTTATTTAAATTATTTAATCTTGGCAACAACCCAAGAAGTAGGGGTTGCTTGTTGTTCTCCCCATATGTTAGGTGGGGCCTGAAGCCCACAGGGCTCACTCGTTTCCCAGAGCAGCAGAGCTAATGAGTAACAGACAGAGTTTGAACCCAGGCAGTCTTACTCCGGAGCCCACGCTTTCAGCTTGGTGAGAAAAATCACACCGTTTCTGGGAAAGTGACTCTAGGCTGTGTTGATCAGGATGGTTATGAAAATGATGAAGACTCTCAATTGCAAAGTACTTTCATGTATTTTCTTATTTGCTTCAAACAGCAACCCTGTGCTAGAGGCAGTGAATGGTTTTCCGTGTAGATACTCAGAGAAGTTAAATGCTTTGTGAAGGTTCATGCAGCTAAGCGGCTGTTCAACTGGGTCCTGAGTTCAGATCATCCGATGTCAAATTTTCTTCTTTTCACACACAGTCATACCTCCGTCTTTGCTTTCTTTGAGTGACGAAGCTTAACGGATACTGAAATGAGAGAGGACCTTGGCTCCAGAGGAGCAGGGTGGAGAATGGAAAAGGACAGGTCTGAGGAGGGACGTTGAAGGGCCACGGGTGAGCAAAGCTGGCTGGAGGTCTTCACCCCACTTACACTTCCGGAGGCTGTCTGGGGTTGAATGTGCCAGTCATTCAGCAGGAGGTTTCTAATCCATGTAACTCAATGACTGGGATGTTGACCAATGTTAAGATCTCACCATAAGGGAGGAAAACCAGGTTCTCTTGTCTATACTTCTGTAACTTGAAAAGTACGATAAAGCAAAGCATAGCAGTTCTACTTTTTACATCCGTGAATTCCTAGCTTTTTGGGGATAAGCTGAGTTTTGGAGAAATTCACATCACCCTCCCTGTGGTTCATTGCAGATGGTGGATTCCTCTCTAGGCTCAGGTAGGTGATTTTTTTTAGGTGGCAGCTTCATGACCATCTCCAAATTGAATGCATTTTCTTTTTAAATAATTTCCTCTTCTGGAATCATGAAGTTTTAAACATAGTTTTGAAAGGAGATTGATTTTAACATGGCAAGAGAAATGGGCTCCTTGAGGGTAAAGGGTGCTGTGGAAGGACACTGCCATGGACCCCATATAGGCATTTACGAGGCTGGTGACAGAGGCTGAGAGGGGACACTGCCGTCCACTCCACGTGGGCATTTACGAGGCTGGATGAAAAGAGGATTTTAAAACTTTTTTAAAAAAGTGTCTGTGCTTTGAATTCCGGCTTAGGTCAAGAAGCCAATCAGACTTCTAATCTGGGTCCATATTTTTGGAACAAGGTGCAATGATCTGACCTATTTGGGTCAACTTTTACAGCAGCATCTATGGAAACTCAAGTAGGGAAAATCATGCTGCAGAATCTCTTTCTGCTTCTGACTCAGCCTGGAGTTATTTCCAGATTTGAGAAGTGGTTATCAGAATATTTTGCCCTCATTAATTTGTCAAAAATTAAAAATGACTCATGATTGATTCTGATGAAGTGATATTGAAGCTATTCCCTGTTCATTGCCACTGACGGTATAAATTGGTTTAGTCTTTATGAAAGGAAATTGGGTGGTTTAACCAAATCCTGCCTGTAGATGCTTGGGGATTAATTTTTAAAAATCCAGAAAAATAATAGAAAAAGTAATCTTTGAAATGCTATTAAAATTGTAAACACAAAATATAAACAGAAAATGTGAGAGTGGAAAATGTGATATAGCACATACATTTGATGGACTATTAATATGAAAAAGATAATTAGGAAGTCTGGGTAGTAGTATATGGAAAACATTTCATGATAACATGGTAAATGAAACAGGACATGGAACTTTACTTCTGCTCTATTCATAGCTATAGAAAATTGGAAAGCGACTGATTGCAACTGGGGAATTGCTCCGTTAATGTCACTACTATAACTTTTATGTCACAAACAATCATAGCAGCTGTAGAGTAAGAAGTGATTAATGCACCCCCAAAATTAAGCCTCAGGAAAGCCCAAAAGTCCACCCAGGAATCAAACACGATTCCTAGAGAACATGCAGGGCAGGAAACCTCCAGGCATGGCCTCTGTGTAAGGTTTTCATGTTTCAGTGCTCTGATCCCTTATATTTTTTTCCTCTCATTTTTAAAGAATATTTAAAGAGAGAAATAAAGCTGTTGTTGATAGAAATACAATTATATGGTTAGAAACCTAATAGAATGAGGCATACCTTCTCAAACCTAGCAGACTGACTGTAATGTTTATGTTCTCACTCTAAATGACAAAACCCCACCCATACCAATGCCCTGGGAGCAAACACAGGGGAGTCGTCCACAGAGGTGCCATCGTGGGTGTCCTCTGCACACAGGTTATTGGAAATTTAGTAGGTGGGTGTGTCTATGCTTAAGCAAATCAACTAGGTAGTCCTACAGCTTTAATCTCTGGTTGTTACGTCACCAGCAATATTTTCCTTTTGGCCGTAAGAATCAATATTTACCTAATTTTCCAGGGACTCCTTATTTATGCTAATTGTGGAAAAGGACTGGTACTAAGCATGGGTCACGGGCTTCCTCTCAGACACCCGTCTCGGGAGCCACAGGATGGGAGACGAGGAGGTTAAAAGAACAGAAAGTTGAGAAAATGAAACACGGTCTATGAGAAACCAGGGAAGGCAGAGGTGTCTGTGCTCCTGTGTGAGGAAGAAACCGTGGTGGGGGCAGGAGATTGCCAGGGAACCTGCACGTGTGATGAAGAGACACCCTTTCTCTCTTCCTCACAGAACTCTGGGTGAATGTGTGGTCAGAGTTGCAACCTAGGCAGGCCAACCTGGGCTAGCCTGGGAGATGCCCCACCTTTAACCTGCAAATTTAGCAGGTGGTCCATGGTGAGGTGGGCAAAGCCCTCCTGCCAGGCAGGCAATCGGCCCATTTATCTAAGAGGCTGCAAGAACTGCCATCCACTTCCCAGGAGACAGACTGCCCACAATGGCGGTGGTGGACATGGAAAATAATAACAACAGCTAAACGGAAGGGTAATGTTCAGGTGGTGATCCAGGAGGGTGGAGCTAAAAGCAATGAGTGGAGGTGGCAACTGAGCTGCTCTTCTGTGTGTCTTGTGATCCAACTTTGCCTCACAAGACGTCCTGAGGGATGACTAGGGGGACGGCTGTTCTTGAACAAGAATCGAGTCTGAGTTGAGGACATTGAGACTGGAAGGTGTTTGTGGGACAGGTGCATCTTACACCGTGGTTGGGTCAGAAGTATGAGGGATGCTCGGCCTACGTTCATGTTCTTGGCTCTTCTCCTAGTCAATAGTGGAGGCAGTGTCGCATCCTGTGGGGATAAAGATGAGCTCACAAGGAAAATCTATGAGACAAATGATAAGCAGCCAATACAACAGCCTCTAGGAGGCAAAACAAAATCAATGCAACATTAAGAACACAAATTTAAGATAAATGTAATAACTATCTTCAGAGAGATAGGGGAGGATATTGGCAACATGAAGTAGGAATAAGTGACCACGGAGAAGCATCAAATGGATATATTGGATAATAAAGGTATAAGCATTATTAAAATAAAAAGAAAAACCATCAATAAACTGATTCAGGGGTCCAAGCGGCTCACTGGGGAACCATCGATGAGACGGATGATGGCAGCCTGAGCAAGGAGCCTCACAGTGATGTACAAAATCAGAATAGGCAAGTTATGTCTGTCTACTGGGGTCTCGGAGGAAAAGAAAAGAAAACATGGAGGGAAGACAATATTGGAAGAAATAATAACCCAGTAACTATCAGAAGTAAAGAAAAATATATCAATAAAAAGCCTCATAGAGGACTGAGTGGGAAAGATAAGGAAAACATAAAACTCCTAAATAAAGCAACAACAACAACCACCACCAAATACAATTTGCACATACCCTTAGATATAGAAATGGGAAAATTGAGAACATGAAAACAAAGGGATGATTATAAAATTTCCCAGAGAGAAAAAAATCAGAACATCTACAAATAAACAAAAACCAGATTGATCTAACTATCTCAGTAGCATCAGTGGATGCAAGGAAAAAAGGGAATAAAATATTCAAGTGTTGAAGGAAAGAAACTTAACAGACATTTAAATTAATGATAATATAAAATATTTTTAAGCATATAAATATTCATGCATTTCGCCCTGCATAGATCCCTTTTGAAAGTTCTTTTTGAGGATCTACTCTAGCCGGAAGAGAAATAAATCTAGAAAGAAAAAATGAAAAATGTTACGTAAGTACAGACAAGTAAAAAAATCTGGTAAAAGTTATTGTTAACTCAATAAGCAATGGGTTCAAGAATAAATGAATACTCCCTTGCCATCTGGATCAAAATTCTAGATAAACGAATTCTATAATCCACTTGCTAGACTAACCAGGACAAGGTTCAAATAAACAAAATCAGAAATGAAAACAGAGACATTGCAACTGATACCACATATGTACAAAAGATCATCAGAGACTAATATGAACAAATATATGCTCCCAAACTAGAAACCTAGTAGAAATAGGTAAATTTCTTGAAATGTAGGACCTCCAAAAATTGAACTAGGAAGAAATAGAAAACTTGAACAGACTAACAATGTGTAGGGAGATTTAATCTGTAATAAAAAATCTCCCAAAAAGGAAAAACCCAGGACCAAACAGATTCATAGCCAAATTCTACCAAATGCGCAAAGAAGAACTAACACCAATATTCCTGAAACTCTTCCAAAAAATCTAGGAGGGGAGATTCTCCCTAACCGTTCTATAAGGCCAGTATCACCCTGATACTCAAACCGGACAAAGACAAAACATAAAAAGAAAACTACAGACCAATATCCATGATGAACATTGATGCAAAAATTCTCACCAAAATACCAGTAAACTGAATCCAATGAAACATAAAAAAGATAATACACCAGGATCAAGTGGGTTTATACCAGGGATGAAAAGATGACTCAACATACACAAATCAATAAATGTGTTATGTCGCATAAGCAGAATTAAAGGAAAAAATTATATGGTCATCACTATAGATGCAGAAAAAGTATTTGATACAAATTTAACATCCTTTCATGATAAAAACCCTCAAAAAACTAGGCATAGAAGGAACATACCTCAAAATAATAAAGGCCATATATGGACAAACCCTCAACTAGTATCATACTGAATGGGGGAAAGTTGAAAGCATCCTCTAAGAACTGGAACAAGACAGGGATGCCCACTGTCACTCCTCCTATTCAACATAGCACTGGAAGCCCTATCCAGAGCAATCAGGCAAGAGGGAGAAATAAAAGGAATACAAATTGGAAAAGAGGAAGTCAAATTATCCCTGTATACTGATGACATGATCTCATATCTAGAAAAACCTAAAGACACCACCAAAAAACTCTTAGATTTGAAAAATGAATTCAGTAAAGTTTCAGTATGCAAAATCAATGAACAAAAATCATTGGTGTATTTACACCAAAACAAAAATCATTGGTGTATTTACACCAAAAAAAATTGGTGTATTTCTATACACCAATAATGATCCACTGAAAGCCAAATCAAGAAGATAATTCCATTTACAATAGCTACAAAAAAAAAAAAAATACCAAGGAATATACTTAACCAAGGAGGTGAAAGATCTCTACAAGGGGAAGTACAAAACACTGAAGAAAAAAATTCTAGGTGACACAAACAAATGGAAAAACATTCCACACTCGTGGATCACAAGAATTAATATTCTTAAAATGACCATACTGTCCAAAGCAATCAATAGATTCAATGTATTCCCTATAAAAATAATAATGTCATTTTTCACAGAATTAGAAAAAACAATTCCAAAAATTCATACAAAACAAAACAAAACAAAAAAGAGCTTGAATAGCCAAAGAGGTCCTAAGCAAAAAGAACAAAGCTGGTTGCATTACATTACTTGACTTCAAATTACACTACCAAAATAGCATGGTTCTAGTATAAAAATAGACACATAGGTCATTGGAACAGAATAGGGCATCCACAGATAACATGTATTTTCAGCCAATTGATATTTGACAATGTCAACCAAAACATACACTGGAGAAAGGAGACTCTTTTCAATAAGTGGTGTTGAGAAAACTGGATTGCCATGTGTGGAAGAATGAAACTGGATGCCTATCTCTCACCATATACAAAAAACAACTCAAGATGGATTAAAGACTTAAATGTAAGGTCTGAGACAATAAAAATACTAGAAGAAAACCTGGTGAAAACTCTTCTGGACATTGGTCTAGGCAAAGAATTCATGACTAAGACCTCAACAGTACAGACAACAAAAACAAAAATGGACAAATGGAACTTAATTAAAATAAAAGGCTTCTGCACAGCAGAAGAAATACTCAACAGAGTGAACAGACAACCTAAACAATAGGAGAAAGTATTTGCAAACTATGCATCTAACAGGGGACTAATATCTAGAATTTATAAGGAATTCAAACAACTCAACAACAACCCCCCTCCCTCCAAATAATCTCATTAAAAAGTGGGCAAAGGACATGAATAGACATTTTTCAAAAGAAGACATAAAAATGGCCAACAGAAATATGAAAAATTGCTAAATATCACTAATCATCAGAGAAATGCAAATGAAAACCACAATGAGATATCTTACACTAGTCAGAATGGCTATCATAAAAAGACAAAAGGTAATATATGTTGGCAAGGATGTGGTGTAAGGGAACTCTTATACACTATTGGTGGGAACGTAAATTAGTACAACCTCTGTGGAAGATGGAATGGAGATTTCTCAGAAAACAAAATGAAATTACCATTCAATCCAGCAATCCCACTACTGTGTATCTACCCAAAGGAAAATAAATCATTATATCAAAAAGATACCTGTACCTGTACGTTTTTCATAGAACTATTCACAATTGCAAAAATATGGAATCAACCTAAGTGTGCATGAACAGATGACTGGATAAAGAAAATGTGGTATATCTACCCAATGGAATATTATTCAGTCATGAAAAAGAATGAAATCATGTCTTTTTCAGCAAAATAGATGGAAACTGGAGGCCATTATCTTAAGTGAAACAAGTTCAGACACAGAAAGACAAATGCCACATATTCTCACTTATAAGTGGGAGCTAAGCAATGTGTACACATGGACATAGAGTGTGGAATAACAGACAAAGGATGAGGGGGTGGAAGGGGCTGGATGATGAAAAATTATTTAATGATACCATGTATATTGTTTGGGTGATGGATATCCTAAAAGACCTGACTTCATCACTGTACAATCTATGCATGTAACAAAATTATACTTGTACCCCATAAATTTATGGAAATAAAAAAGGAAAAAAGATGGCTAAAATATATCCTAATATAACCATAAGAACAATAAATATAAATGGTTTATGTACTTCAAAGTTGAATAGATTTAATTCTGAAAAAGATTTCAATTTATGTTATAAGAAATCATAGTTTATTTTTAGATAGAGACAAGAGACTTAAAAAAAATAGAAAGTTTAAACAAAGGGACACAAAGAATATACATTTGAACTAAAAGCCAATGTATTAACTACAGTATCAGACAAAGGTAAAATTTTAAAGTGAAATGTATTATGAGGGAGAAAGACAGAGATTTTGCATACAGAAGTAAGAAACTACTCAAAACTGATATTTTTTTCTGCTTGATGAAAATAATTTTTTTCCATATGGAAAAGATTTATTTGATTACATAAAATTATAAAATACTACTAAAAAGTTAAAGACAAAGGATAAACTAATGGAAACAACATTCACAACCAGTATTACATTGACTAGTGCCTTTAACAAAATAAATCTTGTAAATGATTAAGAAAAAAATGACACTTGAAATGGCAAAGTTTTTCCATATGGAAAAGATTTATTTGATTACATAAAATTATAAAATACTACTAAAAAGTTAAAGACAAAGGATAAACTAACGGAAACAACATTCACAACCAGTACTACATTGATCACTGCCTTTAATAAAATAAATCTTGTAAATGATTAAGAAAAAAATGACACTTGAAATGGCAAAGTTTATGAACAGGTACCTTAAAGAGGATGAAGTTTAAATGGTTATCAAATATATGAAAAATGTTCAACCTCACTACTAATCAAAGGAACACAAACCCAAACAAAAACAATATCTCATTTCTTACTTATCAGACGTGCATTCAAAAGAGTGACAGTAGGATTTATTGATGTTGAGCTGTCAGGAAATACATTATCTCCTGTGTCATTTGTTGATGTAAAGAATTAAGAAGACAAAAGTCATGAATCTGTTGAGACCTGATAATACAGCCTCAAAATATTTAAGAACTGGCAGAGTTATAGGGAAGAATAGATAAATATACAGTTAGAAGTAACCCCTATTTTAACTTGGTAGAATAATAGGATATAGTAAGCCATAGCAGAAATCCCTCATTACCAAATAAATAAAATAACAAAACAAACAATGACAAAAACAAACAAGAAAAAAACCCGAATTGAACTGAGCAACAAAATCAAAAGCTGAAAAGATTCATTTAACACAGACAAAGGTCTGGCAAAATTGATCAAGTAGTAAGAAAGAATGTGCAAATGAAACACGTGCTGATTGAACAAGGGAAATGATTTCCAATGATGGTGGTGGGCTGTGACCGGATGGGAGCTTTCCGGCTCACCTGTAGAAGTAAACCTGGCACAGCCACTTTGGAAAGCAATCCGGCGGTGCCTAGGGAAACTGAGCTTATAGATATCATATAACAAAGCATGTCTGCTGCTTCTTTTGTACTTTCCAAGGAATCTGCTCAAACATCTAAGGAGACGTGGGTGCTGTAGCAGAGACTTGGAGGAGCCTGAGTGCTCACCAATGAGGTGGACAAGCAGGGTGGGGTGTGTGTACAGGATGGGATGCAGTACAGAGATTTATCCTGTAATCACCATGTGAATAAATTAAAACACACAACCAACAGTGATACTATATATAAATGAACATACGGAGATACATTTATGGGAGGTGGGTTGGAAGGATACTTAGTAAATAGCTATTGTAAATAGTGTTGCAATAAACATGGGAATGCAGATACTCTTTAGCCATAAAAAAAGAGCAAAATTCTGTCCTTTGCAGCAACCTGGATGAGTTTGGAGGACATTATGATGAGAGAAATAAGCCAGGCACAGAAAGATAACTACCCCATGTTCTAACTTGTGTGCGGAAGCTGAAAAAGTTGATCTCACAGAAGTGGAAAGTATAATAAGGGTTACTGGAGACAGAGGAGGGGAGGGGAGAGAGACAGCCAGAGTGGGTAACGGATGCACAAGGACAGCTAGACGGGGCAGTAAATCCCAGTCTATGGCACTGTAGGGTGAGCACAATTAATAACAATTTAGTATATATTTCCAAATAGCGAGAAGAGTGGATTTTAAATGCTCCCAATACACCAAAAAAGATAAATGTTTGAGGTGATGGATATACTAATGACCCTGGTTTGATCATTGCACATTGTATACATGTATCAAAATTTCACACCGTAACCCATAATTATGTATAATTATTGTGTGAATTAAAATAATAAAAGTAAAAAAAAGAGATAAAGGTTGAGCTCAGATTCATTCTATGAATCTGTGAATGCAATCTAGAAGATACAAAAATTAACCTAGTTCTTTATTTCCTGGCCTGCCAACTTTTTCCCCAGTCACTCATTGTTTCTATACCATTATCATTTAGTGTAAAAGTGGCGCATTTCCATGAGAACAGAAGATTCAATATTTTGAAAAGAATATTCAAATTGAACTGCAATTTTCTCTTGCTTAAACCTTTTGCATCTGGGGACTGAGGTGTACAGTTGTATAAGTGGTAGTGAGGCCCTTTGTTCTCTCGCATTTACCTTCTGCACCTGGGGACGCATGTGCACAGTTGCATACATGGTAGTGAGGCCCTTTGCAAGAGCTCATCTGGCCATGTGCCTCCTTGACTATGGCCTGCTCTTGTCCTCAGGGAGCTGGAACATGGGCACAGGGTCATGCGTCCCCCCTCTGCTTCTCGCTGCTAGCTCAGTGGGACAACAGGCAACACTCGCTGGTTTGGGACAGATGTTATTTCTTTATACCAGTTTCATTGAAAACTCTCCTTGAAAATGAGAATGAAACAAATCTAGAGGCCGCTTCCCACCTCTGCCCCAACCGAAGTGTTTATTTATTTGGTGATTTTCAGCACAATGACATATTTTTACAGAAATATGTGAGGCATGATTTAATGGAAAGCTAGCATTTCTGCAATAAATAATGACAATATGTAATAAACAAACTTTAATTTATGCAAACCCCAAAGTTACTCATGTTATGTTAGCCTACATTTCCCTGTTCAACCTCGAGGATGTTATATCCACCTACTGAGACATGATTTAGCATTTCAGAGCAGGGTTTATTGCAAAGGAATTCTGGTGCACCCAAACCAAGGAGAACTCTCAGATGAGAGTTGCGTAAGAAGCCAAGCTTCTGTATGCAGTATCCCCTTGCAGACCAGGAGGACTTTAGGTGATGCTCATGTAGAATCTTGGGCTTGAATCCTGGCTCTGCCACTTGCTGGTTGTGTGACCTTGAGCAAGACAATCACTTTTCTGTACTTGAATTTTCTCATCTATAAAATGGGGATAAGCATAGGAGCTCCTTCATAGAGGAGTTGTGAGGATTGAATGAATGTATGTAAAGCATTTAGAACAATGCTCGGCATACTGTAAACAGTTAGTTTGGTCCATCCTCCTTCTTGATTACTTTTATTATTATTTGCTGAGAGATATAGTCCGTGTTTTGGCAGGGACAGAAGATCAGGGCAGTTGGTTTATGTCAAATGTTCTGTATTCCCATTTAGATGCACGTATCAGGCATTTGTTCATTTTTACTGCCTTGTTTCTGAGCAGTATCCTATTGGATGGATGTACCATAATTTTATCCACTGTATGGATACCATACAGTGGTACCACAATTTCATCCATTCATCAGCTGAAAGATATTTGAGTCGTTTTCATTTTTTGGCAATTATAAATTGAGCCACTTATTTCAGGGTTTACCAAGTGACTAAGTAACCAAGAATGTTGGTAAGCTTCTCTATGAAAAAAATTACCACCAGCTGGTTGAACTTGACACGAGCATGACACGAGCGTTCCTTTGGCCTGTGTTCTGTGTGAGCACCTGGCCCAGTCATCTTTCTACACCCACCTGGTGCAATGACCTTCATCTCTGCCCTGACATCCACACTGTGTTCTCATCATCGCATCCAATATTGTGTATTTCATAGGTAATTTAAGAAGTGATTCAGTTTGATGGCCTCCTATAGTTTCTTTATGTTCGTCTAAATGGAAATAAGGACAAAAATGGAAGAAATTAAACTGTATCATTACAGTTTCACAAGTTTCCAGGTAGTAATGAATATTTGCTGTTAAGATTTCTGTTCTCCTGCTTCATTTTCTCACTTTGCTAAAAATCAGTACCTATGTGGGTTATAAAGTGCCTCTCCCATTTTCATTTGTAATGTAGATTTTAAAATTCCTTAATATTCTCCACTTTTATATAATACTATATTGTGAATATTTTAGTAAGAGTTTCCCTTTCAAACTTATATTGCAAAGAAATGCTTTAACTTTCTCCTTGATATTAACAGACTTTTAGTGGCAAAAGCAGCTATTGTATATAGAACTCCCAGTTTCTATGCACAGACTTAGAGATTGGAGCCTTATTTAAAAGTTCAACATAAAATGT
Organism: Propithecus coquereli; assembly: GCF_000956105.1. Taxonomy (NCBI): domain Eukaryota; kingdom Metazoa; phylum Chordata; class Mammalia; order Primates; family Indriidae; genus Propithecus; species Propithecus coquereli. The sequence goes on from NW_012149408.1 coordinate 2,823,830, forward strand.
TAAGTCTTTTTGTCTCACTTTTGATCCATAATCGTTTTACTATCCCCTATTTTCATGGCCCAATGCTTGGGTATTTCAGTGCATCCATGGTATATGTATTTTTAATAGACTTTTTAATTTTTTTAGGACAAGTTTTAGATTCACAGCAAAATTGAAGACAAGGTATAGAGATTTTTCCCTGCCCACACTAAACGGGTGTGTCTGTTACACTTGATCACCCTACGCTGACACATCATTATCACCCAAAGTCCACAGTTTACATTAAAGCCCACTCTTGGTGTTGCACATGCTATGGGTTTGGAAAAATGTATAATCGCGTGTGCTCGTCATGATAGTATCACGTGGTAGATTCACTGCCCTAAAAATCCTTTGTGCTCTGCCTACTCATCCCTCCCTGTCCCCCACCCCCTGGCAAGCACCGATCCTTTTATTGTCCCCGTAGTTTTGCCTTTTTCAGAGTGTCATATGATAAGAATCACACAGTATATAGCCTTTTCAAACCAGCTTCTTTCACCTCGTAAAAGAAGTTCATTTAAGATTCTGCCATGACCTTGCATGGCTTGCTGGCTCATTTCTTTTTAGTGCTGAATAATATTTTATTTTCTGAGGCACCACAGTTTATTTATCCATTCACCTACTGCAGGACATCTTGGTGGCTTCTTCCAAGTTTCAGAAATTATGAATAAGGCTGCTGTAAACCTCCGTGTGCAGGTGTGTGTGTGGACATAATGCCTGTGATTTATTTTAATATGCCTGGAATGAACTTCTGGAGCGTTTTCTGATCACCAAAGAGGATGAGACTGATAGGGTCGGGGAGAGAGCATGAAGGGGGCCTGTTGCCTGTTTTAACTCTCATCTTTTTACACGATACAACCTCGCTTTCACAATTGCCAAGATCCTCAGAGCAATCCAGCACGATTTGGGGACATCCTTATATTAATATTTTACCCCACAGGTAACATTCGGCATATATGCTCTTCTGGCTTCTAAGAAACGTATGTAGTTTAAGCCAATTTAAAGAATAAGTTCATAGAATAAAACATGGGGCCCTGTGAGTGTGCACAAGGCACATTTATCCAAGGTGCCTGAATATCTCTAGCCTGTTCATCTTCTAGGGGTGGCAGCTTCCCTGTGGCATTCCTGGGGACAGGGAGCCAGTGGGGCAGCTCTCCAAAGGCTGCCAATCCCTGGGGTGCTTTTACTCCAGTGGGCAACTCCCCAAGAGGAACTGAGCTGTAACAAGGGGTATTGTCACAGCTGTCTCCCAGGGGCCAGCTCAGCGTCTGACAATCCTTGTAGAATTTAATTCATTTAAGCTTCTTATTGAAGGGAACTGGCACAAATGCTTTTAACTCTCTTAAATTCACTTTCTTTCCTCAATTCACTGCGCAAACTTTATTCCAATCTATCACACCAGATTCTCCAACAGTGGCTTCCAAATGCAGGATGTCCTGAGGAGACCATGTCATTGTTAGCACCTGTCTTTTATTGTGCCACTGAGGAGGAACTTCTTCCCTCCGCTTCTCAAACTTGTTTCTCTAGGGTCTGCCTCTCCCAGCCTTCCTGCGGAAATGGGCCTTTTCACTCGAAATTTCCTACCTTAAAACCTCCGTTCCTAGCCAGAGGAATCAACTACACTTTTCAAGGAGTTCATTCATTGACACTCAGATGTGAGAACACATGTTCTTTTGAATACAGGAATGAAAAGAAAACTCTCAAGTACTTTTTGAAATTAAATCATTTGTTGAGGCATAATTTACATACAGTAAAACTCACCCTCTATAATGTATAGTCTTGTCAGTTTTTACAAACATGCAGTCATGTAATGCAATTAAGATAACAGAATACTTCCATCACCCCCAAAAGTGGTGTCATGCTACCTGGTCAGCAATGCATCCACCCAACACAAGTGACACC
>NW_012149408.1:2829778-2831250 GCF_000956105.1 Propithecus coquereli
TTTTATGTCCTAGATTTTTAATTAACTCTTTTTTTATAACTGTTAGTCTTTGTTTTTGTTTCAGAATGTATATTTTTTTTCATGGATGCAATTTCTTACTTTAATCTCTGAGTCTCAAAAATGTCCTTATTTTAAAGCTACTTCTCACATTTTAAAATTTTTCTTATTTTATCTGGGACTGTTTCATTTCCCAGTGGTTGGTTTCATCAGGCATCGTTCTCAGCATCAGTGTTTCTCCCTTTTGATTTGCAGGCTCAACTCTCCATACCTTCCCGTCACCCCAACCCAAATATGCCCTGTGCAGCCACTTTGGTAGCCTCCATCTTGTACCCCAGGACCCACGGCCCAGAATCAAGTGTCCTGTTCGTCCTGTGGTCATACTTTGGATATCTTTGATGTTGTCACAAAACAGCCTGGGGTTGCCAAGGATCAGGTTCTACTTGCAAGTCTGGGTCAGCTTCCTCTTGCCTTCTTAGCTAAGCTGCTCACATCAGCCACAGCACGTTTGTTCCTATTTTCATCTTTCCTTGCTGGGAAGTGGGATCTGATCCAAGTGAGTTTAAGCTGGAGTTTGGCTTTGATCCCTCACATTCACCTCTATTTGCCTTCAGAGCCAGAGAACATCAGGTACAGGGCCAGCCTCAGTTTCCCCTTTGTGTTTCTTTCCCTTTTCTGGTCCACAAAAACGTTTGTCTTACTGTACTCATTTATATGCCCCTAATCTTTTCAATTGCATGTTCTCTGTCATTCCTGCATGTTTGGTGGTAATAGAGGAGATTTGAAGCATGAACTTATCACATCATCTGGGCTAGGAATTCAATTTTTCCCTTTGCAAAGGGCTCAAATGTAAACTGAAACACCGTTTTAATGGTCACAGATTTCAAGTGAGATAAATCAAAATTAAAGAAAGATACAGCATCACAGCATAATCCTCATTTCCTGATTTTAGAGTGGTGTTTTGAAGACAGCAGATTTTTCATGATCCATAACAGAATGAAGAGAAGTCTATAGGGACTAGTGTCAGTGCAACATTCTTAGAAATTCATGGTCTGGCTTACTTACCAAGGCACCAAATGGCTTTGAGGGAATTTACACTCTGATTAGCATAAGACTTTAAAAGATAAATCAGTAAAGGCTGTAGAGACACAGTAAAATTAATGGCTGGCCATCTGGCTTGGTTTTATTAACCTATTTGTTCCAACTGTGCTTTTTGGCTTCTGTAGATAGGATGGATAAAGATGAACTAGCTACAAGAAATTTTTAAAAGACTTCTGAGATTTTTCTCCCTCTCTTCTTAAAATAATTTGTGTAAGACTGTACTATTGTGCAAGGTGTTTATTCATTTAGCAGACATTGACTGCATCTATCATGCACCAAGTTCTCTCTTGAATACCATGCAGGAAACACATGAAGAAGGCTCAACCCTGGGTCCAGGGCCCACTAGGGAGATTGAGCTTGTTTTCATACTGGTC
>NW_012149408.1:2831300-2832640 GCF_000956105.1 Propithecus coquereli
AATATGTGAGGCATGATTTAATGGAAAGCTAGCATTTCTGCAATAAATAATGACAATATGTAATAAACAAACTTTAATTTATGCAAACCCCAAAGCTACTCATGTCATGTTAGCCTACATTTCCCTGTTCAACCTTGAGGATGTTATATCTACCTATTGAGACATGATTTAGCATTTCAGAGCACGGTTTATCGCAAAGGAATTCTGGTGCAACCAAACCAAGGAGAATTCTCAGAGAGTTGTGTAAGAAGCCAAGCTCCTGTATGCAGTATCCCCTTGTAAACCAGGAGGACTTTAGGTGATGCTCATGTAGAATCTTGGGCTTGAATCCTGGCTCTGCCACTTGCTGGTTGTGTGACCTTGAGCAAGACAATCACTTTTCTGTACTTGAATTTTCTCATCTATAAAATGGGGATGAGCATAGGAGCTCCTTCATAGAGGAGTTGTGAGGATTGAATGAATGTATGTAAAGCATTTAGAACAATGCTCGGCATACTGTAAACAATTAGTATGGTCCATCCTCCTTCTTGATTACTTTTATTATTATTTGCTGAGAGATATAGTCCGTGTTTTGGCAGGGACAGAAGATCAGGGCAGTTGGTTTATGTCAAATGTTCTGTATTCCCATTTAGATGCACGTATCAGGCATTTGTTCATTTTTACTGCCTCGTTTCTGAGCAGTATCCTATTGGATGGATGTACCATAATTTTATCCACTGTATGGATACCATACAGTGGTACCACAATTTCGTCCATTCATCAGCTGAAAGATATTTGAGTCGTTTTCATTTTTTGGCAATTATAAATTGAGCCACTTATTTCAGGGTTTACCAAGTGACTAAGTAACCAAGAATGTTGGTAAGCTTCTCTATGAAAAAAATTACCACCAGCTGGTTGAACTTGACACGAGCATGACACGAGCGTTCCTTTGGCCTGTGTTCTGTGTGAGCACCTGGCCCAGTCATCTTTCCACACCCACCTGGTGCAATGACCTTCATCTCTGCCCTGACATCCACACTGTGTTCTCATCATCGCATCCAATATTGTGTATTTCATAGGTAATTTAAGAAGTGATTCAGTTTGATGGCCTCCTATAGTTTCTTTATGTTCGTCTAAATGGAAATAAGGACAAAAATGGAAGAAATTAAACTGTATCATTACAGTTTCACAAGTTTCCAGGTAGTAATGAATATTTGCTGTTAAGATTTCTGTTCTCCTGCTTCATTTTCTCACTTTGCTAAAAATCAGTACCTATGTGGGTTATAAAGTGCCTCTCCCATTTTCATTTGTAATGTAGATTTTAAAATTCCTTAATATTCTCCACTTTTATATAATACTAT
>NW_012149408.1:2836346-2838163 GCF_000956105.1 Propithecus coquereli
ATGTGTTGCAAAGACTATTCTTTTCCTCAGTAAATTACTTTTGCAACTTTGTTGATGATCATTTGATCATATATGGGTGGGTGCATCTTTGGACTCTATTCTGTTCCATCGATCTATGTGTGTCTTCTTTCATCAATAGCACACTGTTGTAATTACTGTAGCTATAATAAGTCTTGAAATCAGGCTATGGTGAGTTCTTCAAGTTGGCTCTTCTTTCTTTCTCAAAATTGTTTCAACTCTTCTCTTTTGCCTTCTCATATAAATTTTATAATCAACTGATCAATTTCAACAGAAATTTGGCTGGGATTTTGATTGGGATTGCATTGAACATATAGAATAATTTGGGGAAGAATTAACAATATTGAACCTTCTAATCAATGAATATGGTGTATCACTCCATTTGTTCAGGTTTTCTTTGATTTTTTTTCCCCCTTAGCGTTTTGCAGTTTTCAGCATAGAAATTTTGGAAATCTTCTGTTATATGTAAACTAAGAATTTTTATTTTCTGTGCTATGATAAATGGTAGGCCTTTAGGTTAATCAAATTGTTTCATTAATTTCTACGCTTATCATTGTTTCTTGAATTCTTTCCTTTCATCCTAAACTGACATTTCTGCTTTAATTTTCCATCTCTCTCTCTCTCTGTAAATGTAATTAGAATCATGTTGTGCACACTATTTCATAAACTTTCCCCTTGTAATAAGCTTCATTTTTACTGCCTGCATCCTTTGAAATCATGTGATCATTTACTTATGTAAAACATTTAAGTTTTAATTGTTAATAAAGCCAGGGAACATCTTTGTGCATATGACTTTTAAATAAGGGAATATGAATATTTTTGTTTAAAATTCTCTGCTCCTTATCGAAAAACTTTTTATGGAAAATTAATTGAAGGGAAAGTTCATCATTAATATATTTAGTCATAAATATATAGCATACTAAGAGTTCAAAAATATAAATTACCTGTATACATGTTCAGTTTTACTATTTCTAAGTCCTATTGACTCAATGGAAGTGGCTCAGTACTTTCATTGACGTTATACCTGGGCTCTAGATGGTGTACAGTGCCCCATTTGTTGGCAATCCTGCAATTTATTTAGCTCTTCCCCTTTGGATGAACATAATGATATTCGATTTGTTGCCATTACAATCATTGCTCCAGCAAGCACCTTTGTGCATGTTCTCATGTACAGGTGTGTGAAAATTTCTCTTTGTGTAGTTTTTTCATGCCCCATAGTTTGAAACTTCCTGTGTCATTTTGTTTTTGTTTTTTCTTTTCTTTTCTTTTTTTTTTTGTCCAGGAGGTCAAGACCATTCCTGTGTCATTTTGTTAGGAGTTTCTTGTAAACAGCATATGGCTGTTTCTTTTAAGCCAACCTGGTCATTTCTCTTTCAGGAGGCAATTTCAATCCCATTACATGCTGTAGTAGGTGCCCCTGCTCAGCTCTACATCGCCCCCTTTGCCCATCTGGGTTCTCCTGCCCTGAGGTAGTGACATCTTCACCTTCAGTGATGTGGTCACCTCTCTTTGAGTGGGGGCATTCTCAGGTGCTACAGAAACTTGCTCTGCCAGAGATAGGCTCAACGCTGAAATCGAGAGAACCACAGCCAGGGGGAGGCAGCCCAGGTGGGTGGGAGTTGGTGAGTCAATGCCTCCCCCATCTGATGGAGAATTCTGCAGCTTGTTTTTCAGTTTTGGAGGGCCTCCATTGGGACTGAGCCCCAGATGTGCCCAGCGTGCTAGCCAACTCTTTGGTGCACCTTTAGTAGAGGGGTTTTCTCCTTTCTCACTATGGTTGTTGGAATCATCACTAAATA
>NW_012149408.1:2839953-2861376 GCF_000956105.1 Propithecus coquereli
GCAGATTTTTCATGATCCATAACAGAATGAAGAGAAGTCTATAGGGACTAGTGTCAGTGCAACATTCTTAGAAATTCATGGTCTGGCTTACTTACCAAGGCACCAAATGGCTTTGAGGGAATTTACACTCTGATTAGCATAAGACTTTAAAAGATAAATCAGTAAAGGCTGTAGAGACACAGTAAAATTAATGGCTGGCCATCTGGCTTGGTTTTATTAACCTATTTGTTCCAACTGTGCTTTTTGGCTTCTGTAGATAGGATGGATAAAGATGAACTAGCTACAAGAAATTTTTAAAAGACTTCTGAGATTTTTCTCCCTCTCTTCTTAAAATAATTTGTGTAAGACTGTACTATTGTGCAAGGTGTTTATTCATTTAGCAGACATTGACTGTATCTATCATGCACCAAGTTCTCTCTTGAATACCATGCAGGAAACACATGAAGAAGGCTCAACCCTGGGTCCAGGGCCCACCAGGGAGATTGAGCTTGTTTTTATACTGGTCATGCCTCATGTTTGTTTGTCCATTTGTTTTCAAATTCTTAACCATGTGTTAGAAATTTTGTAATAGCTACACAAAAATCTGACATAGCCCACATACAGGATTTTCCTTTTAATTCTTCCCTCCTTCCCTCCTTTTCTTCCTTCCTTACATCCTTTTTTCCTCTGTTATATACAAATTATATTTCTGTTTATGGTTCCTTCTGTGATAATAAGACTTAAGAAAGGGGCTGCCTATCCAAAGCAGGTTCCTTAGGGCTCAAGGACCAGAAGGAAAGCATCATGACAAGTTCAGCATTTCCAATCCTGTGCTCTGAGTTAAGTAAGCTGGCAAGATGATCCTTTAGAAGAAGAAATTAACTAGTTGTAGGGATAAGGTGAGAAAGAAGTGAAAGAAAGAAAGGAAGGAAAGGAGACAAAATGGATTACACCTGCCACTGTTGTCACATAGGTTTAAAATTCTTCCCTTTCCCAGTCCTTTGAGATCTGACATTTGACCTCAAAGGATGCCCGTGAATACCCATCCCACTTGAGTGAGCTTCAGTTGCAGACTAGGATAGTCAACAGGCGAAGAGCAGGATGAATGAAAGGAGGTGGTCAGTGAGGGTCTGACCAGCTTTAGAAGCTACGTGGGAACCGGCATGGGGCAGTGGAGAGCAGCCTGAAGATATTAGGGCCACTGGGCCAGAGAGTGTAGGGGGAGCCCTAGACAGGTGTTTGGAAGAACGGACTTGAGTCCTACCTCTTCACCTACCAGGCTCCTTACAGAGCGAGTCACAACTGGGTTGAGCCTGTTTTTGTTGCCTGTGCAATGGTGACAGAGCTGTCTGACTTGTGGCATTGTGTGCAGATGAGATGGCTTCCTGCTAAGTGGAAGACCTCTGCCAAAAGAGAGGACAAAGCAACCACGTGAGTTTGACTTCCCAACGGTGACAGTCCCATCATTCACGAGGTGACATCCAGGCCACTGGAAATCGGGAAGTTCATTCTCAAGGGTTTTTCATTTCTTTCTGAAATGAGTGGCTTGGGCTCTTCCTTTTAGCTGTTCTTCCTGCATTTACTGTTGGGCTCATGTTCACTAAGTGACCTCAAAGAAATAGAGTGGCACTTACAGGCTTTCTTTCTAGGAGCCAGCGAGCCAGGTTTGGATTCTCTTCTAAATTTTCTCAGCTCTTTTTTATTCCCTAACAACAACAACAACAAAACTAGATGGACCAAATCCGATAAAGGGCTGATAACCAGAATCTACTTAGAACTCGGGAAAATCAACAAGAAAAAATCAAACGACCCTATCAAAAAGTGGGCAAAGGACATGAACAGAAACTTTTCAAAAGAAGACAGAATAATGGTCAAAAAACATGAAAAAATGCTCAACATCTCTAATCATCAGGGAAATGCAAATTAAAACTACAATGAGATATCACTTATCTCCAGTGAGACTGGCCTTTATCAAAAAGTGCCAAAACAATAAATGTTGGCGTGGATGCAGAGAGATAGGAACACTCATGCACTGTTGGTGGGATTGCAAACTAGTGCAACCTCTGTGGAAAGCAATATGGAGATATCTTAAAGAGATACAAGTAGAAGTACCATTTGATCCAGCAATCCCATTACTGGGCATCTACCCAAAAGACCAAATGATACTGTATAAGAAAGACACCTGCACCCGAATGTTTATAGCAGCACAATTCACAACTGCAAAGATGTGGAAACAACCCAGTGTCCATCAATACATGAGTGGATTAATAAAATGTGGTATATGTATACCATGGAGTACTATTCAGCTTTAAGAAACGATGGTGATATAGCACCTCTTGTATACTCCTGGATAGAGCTGGAACGCATTCTACTAAGTGAGGTATCCCAAGAATGGAAAGACAAGCACCACATGTACTCACCATCAAATTGGTATTAACTGATCAACACATAAATGCACATATAAGAATAACATCTATTGGATGTTGGGCGGGGGGGGGAGGGGGGAAGAGGGAGGAGAGGACGGGTATATGCATACACAAAGAGTGCAATGCGCACCACCCAAAGGATGGACATATTTGAAACTCGGACTTAGGGGGAGGGGGGGCAAGGGCAACGTACGTAACCTAAACATCTGTACCCCCATAATATGCTGAAATAAAAAAAAAAAATCTAGATGGACAAGGATGAAAGAAAGGTCAGACAATGACAGAGAGACTTCGTTAATTCAACGAGTATTCCATTGGGCTTCCACCGTCTGCTAGGGCTACACTGGTGGAGAGGACATGAGGTTCCAGCAGGGTGGAGTGGATAAACAAGGACACTAGTAGTGAGCAAAGCAGCTGCAGGCGCGGCTGCAGGGCAAGTGGGACATGGTGGCTGTTTCCTTTGTCCCTACCGGCTCCAATGCTGTGCTTTGTTTATTTCCCAAGGGTTATGAATTTGTGTAATAAAAATCGTGACTGTCATCTATATCATGTGTAATGCGTGCCCAGCCTGCACATGCGTTTTCTTATTTACGCCTCGATGTAATCTTATAAGGTAGGTAACATCATTATCCCCACCAGGAAACTGAAACGTTAGCTGTCCTGCTCCAGGTCATGCAGCTAGTGAGGAACCAAGCAAGAATTCAAATCCAGCCTTGTCTCCACAGCCTGCGTTCCAGGCAGAGATGATTTGAGGGTTCCCAAATCAATGCATGGCGAATCTTCTGGGATGCTAGGATCCCAGCCGAGGGCGTCTGCACATGAGGATGGCAAGGCACTGCTGGAGGGACCCAACCGCCCCTCTATCAGCAGCTGAGACCAAAGAAGGTGGCAGCAGTCTTCCTCCCTGGTCCCCACACTTACTATTCTCCAGGTATCTGTGTGTTAGACAGTGTTTTTTTTTTTGCCTGTGCTTCCTGTGATGATGCTGGGCCAAGAGCAATTGCAGGAAGAGTCCCCAGTCCCTGAATCCGTACGACGACGCCTGCTGTGTGTGTGTCTGTGCCCACTGTGCTGGGCAGTAGCTTTGGGGGAGCCCAGGGATCATCCACTTCTCCTCTGAGTATGGAAAGTTGGGGGAAGAGTTTTCAACTTTTATTTTTGGCATAGATGTCCATATTTATGTACACTCTCTGCTGTGCGTGTGTGTTTACTAAGTTTGAATCAGCTGCTGGCCTCAGATCACCCCTTCTTCCCTGCAATGAGGCCATGTTTTGTTTTCTCTGTGAATAAATGAGATCCAAAATTATCCAACATCTGCAGAGCTTGAGCTGACACGATGCTGCCTCCCCCTCCCTCATCTTTTCTAGAACAAAATACAGTTTGCCATTTGCTCTGTTGATTCTACTTTTTGAAATATCTGAAAGAATGTTTTTTCCTAGAGAGTAAATTTCATGCTTTGTGGTATCTTTTCCTCAAAAATTTTAATGGTTTTGCTAGGAGTGATTGAATTCAGTCCTACTTAGCTGGGGCCCTGCTGCGCGCCCAGCCCTGGGATGGAGCACGGGGGTGGCACATCCTCCCATCTCCAGCACCGCAGACCAAGCCCGTAACTTCTCTGGCTTCCAGCTTTGCCCTTCACAAAACCAGAGGGTGGGACCTGGTGAACCATCTATAAAATCCAGGATTCTGGATTTATTTGTAAACCCTGTGTTGAATTATTTGTGAAATAGATAAAATTTCCACCACCCCTTAATTCAACAGGCCTTACAGTGCCTTCACATGTGAATAGCTACGTGACAGCTGTTTAGAACATTTTAAAGCAGAGCAAAGTTTTGTTAAAAATCTACATGTGACAAAATTCAGGGGTAAATGGTCACTTTTTGCATGAATGAACTCATAAATATTATTTTGTAGGTATTTTAACTATTGGGTCAAAAAGATACATATATGTGTTAGCCAGTTTTGATGAGTTTACAGATAATGTTGTCACACATAGATACCTTTAGATGCTGATTATATTTGGGAGTTGATTGTTTTATGATTATATCAAATTCAGCTGTTAAATTGCTGTCATTGTCTTATAAAAGGAAGTGTCATTAATTTTCATAAGGCACAGGCCTTTTCTAGTACTAAATCCAAGGAGGAATTTGCACTATATTTGAAAATAATAAAAACTTTATTTAAAAATTCAAATGAGTCATGCTTTGAGAACTCAAAATATAGAGTAAAATAATATTAAAGGGATATAAAAAGACATGAAAACCAGCATTACCTCAGGAATGTAAATCAGCCTCTCCTAAAATCTTTAAAGCGTACTTTGATTTTTAAAATCTTATCCATTAAAATTCACAGGCAAGGAGTGCATTTTATGACAGTGGCATTTACATTGTGTAAATTTGTGCTGAGTCGAGGCAGTCTTCTGCCACCTGCATTCCAAATTAGTAACGTTTTATAGAGAGCATCTCCGCAACCCCACAGATCTCATGAAGGCGTGTCAGGGGGTTGCCATTCGTGGCCAACTCTGATTCACACAGACCGTTTACTTCCTCTGCACATGCACGTCCTGCAGGCCGGGCGTTAGTCTTCTCGCGCTTTGCTGTTCCTAGTGACGAGCTGGACGAATGCATCCCAGACCCGCTGTCTGAGAACCTGCAGGGCAGGACCCTACAAGAGTGCCAGGGGTGCCGGTCATCTGAAAAGTTCAGAAACACAGTTTAAGGATACTCTCGAGGAGCTGTAGAGGGGCTTTGGCGTGGCCCGTTCCCCGCCTGGCTTAGTTCCAATTGCAGACGAGTAAGTCTAACTTCCTGTTGACACAAACGGAGGGATAATGACATCGGTTAGGACAATTGAGAGCAAACTGAGTCCAGAAATTTCAAATCACTCCTTCCTTCCAACCCTCCCTCCTTCCTTGCAGCCCTGACTTGAAACACCTGCCGGATACAATGGAAGATAAAATACACAACGACGGTGCAGGTAGTGGCATTAGTGCTGGATACCACCAATGAGCATCTCCAGGCACTGTAGGAAATACACCACGTGTCGGATCTCTAATCCTACAGAGAACCTTATCTACCGAAGGGAACTGAGGCTGTGATAGTCTAAATAACTTGCATACAATGATACACCCAGGACAGGGGGAAAGATGGGACGAGAACCTTTCTCAGTTTCTTTCAACGTCCGCAGTACCGTGTTGCCTCTGATGCTATGATAAAATGTCCCTAATAATACCTTGCACTGATGGGTGCTTTAGAATTTGCAGAGAATTTTCACAAACAAAATCCCATTAACTATCTTGCCAGATGTCTCTTCATCAATCTACAAAGATGTCATGGCCATTCTACCACGTGCTAGTGCTTCATTGACGCCGTCCGCCTCCCCTCAATCCTTCCCTCCTTTATTTATCCACATTCTGCTTCACCTCTTTAGGGTCTTGTCAAGTCCCACCTGCTTCACAGCAGCCTTCCTTCCCAGTCCTACCTCTCACCTCCAGATCCTCGCAGCGTCACGGAGAAGTTACCTGCAGTTTAACACACAATTTTACTGTGACCCGTGCTTTGTACTTTTCTCTGATTGCCTTAATCCATTTCATTTATTTATTTAATCTGATTGTGACCATTCCCGGGTCCCCAGTGATTTGTGGGCTGTTTAAGGATGGCCATGATTCTCATTATGTGTCTGTGCCCTTTGCACCTGTCACAGCGCTCGACAGGTACTTACTTCTCTCGTTAGGTTGATGGTTGCCAGTGGCAGCTCCCTGACCTCCGTGCCGGGAAGGACTGATGGATTTCCTCAGCCCTTAGAGCGTCTGGAGCCCTGGGCCTGTCAGCTCTTGCTGTCAGCAGCCTCGACTTTTATGTCAGAGGGCCGGACAAATAGAACAAATAGAATTTCCTCTGGGTGCCATGAAATTAAAAAAATATTTTAAAGGCTGGGAAGGACTGTAACGGCCAAATGACCAAGTTTATTCTGGTCTTTATTCAAATAAGCCATAGTTATATAGAGAAAGTCAGAGGGAGCTTAGGATTATGATAAATGTATTTTAAAGAATGACATCTCTTGTAAAGTGCAAACTGTGCATGATTGTGTTGAAGAGGTTGATATGAATAGCAAAACTGGAACATTCCATAATAAGCCAGACTATTCCTAAAAGTGCCTCATGGCTACAATTTCTATTAATGTAGAATTAATTTCTAAGCTAACTTTGTAAAGATACTGCTGTCTAAGCCTAATGTCAATATTGAGCATGAATTTGGAAGGAATGTCTCATTATAGTAAAACGGGATGCAAATATTTCAAAAGGAAAACACAATCCATCTTCGCCATTAGCGTGGACTGTTTGGGGCCTGGTGAGCTGCTACGATTTTAGTCAAGGGTTAGGGGACAACCTTAGGAAACAAGTTTAGGTCATGGGTGGGGGGGTCAGGTCAAGTCAGAAGGGGGAACTGGGCAGGGTAGTTGAGCAGGGCAGCTTCCAGCTGTGCAGACCTCCCACTGTGGGGCCATCTTCTTCACTATCCGTCTGGCACACTCACCTCCTCTTGAGGGAAGAAACCGAAGCCACAGAGGTAGAGCCTTGTTCAAGTTTAGATACTGAGTTAAGGAGCAGAAACAAATTCATGAACTCCAAGTTTGAAGGTCTTTCTGTAAGCCCTCAGCTTTCTACAAAACTAAGAGGGGTATGGGCTGTCTTATCAAACCATGGGACACGGTCACATTAGAAGTCCAAGTTCAAGGGTAGCTAGAGAGTAGTGGAAGGGTCACTGGACTAGGAGGTGAATATGCGACTCGTGTTTAGGGCCTTCCATTTGCTGATGGGTGACCTTGAATGAGCCACCAGCTGTCAATTCATTTCTAATCGGCAGACGTGGGATAGTGATGACTCCTTTAGAGCCTCGTTTGGAGGAGCAAGATACCAAACAAGGAAGCTTCCGGCGGAGAGCCTGGGACACAGAAGGTGCTCAGCCAGTACCTGCTGATGCTGCAGTTGTCGAGCCCCTCTGTATGCCCGCACTACACACACATAACCTCCACAACCCACCTCCACGGGGTGATGTTTCTGTTTTTCAGGTGAAGAGGCTGAGGATCAATTGCATTAGAAACGTGGCTGAGGTCCTGCAGAGGGCAGAGGGCTAGGATTCCAGCCCAGGACCCTCGGACTTTGAAAGCTGAGCTCTATTCTACACCGCATCCCTCTGTCAGGCTCAGGGGAGGAGAGACCGGTTTTGGTTTGAACAGGCTGCCGGCCAGGGTGCGGTGTTCCATGCAGTCGGGGCGGAAGTTGCAGGCACGGTGCAGGGCACTCACACTTGACCCAAGAGGAGATGGAGAATGGGATTCAGGTCTGGAGTCAGAGAGTCACATTTCAAGATGTAGAGTCAGTGCTGACAGCAGCCTTTCAAGGGGAACCCCTGTGGGCCTTCACCCCAGCTCTCGGCAGCCTTTCTTGGGGGGAAACAGCTGACTCACATGTGTTGCCACCAAAAGGAGAGCAGGGATTTTGAAGGGCTCTTGGTCTGTCTGAAGGACGGAAGCATGTAAAGTGATCAGTTCAAATTTTGCTGTGGATTGGAGAAGGGTTGGGGGCTGGCCTAGGCGGGCTACTTCTGGTCTTACTGGGGCTGTGTTAGCAGGGAGAGCCAGGAGCTATAACAAATACAACCCTACGTTTAAGAAGAGAAGCTTGACACACTAAAAGTTTATTCCTTGCTCCCCAGAAGTCCAGTGCGTTATTTCTAACCTGAGGGCAGCTATCCTCTCTGCAGGTGTGGAGGGCCCAGGCTCTGCCCCACTAGAGTCCTCTACGCCCAGCTGCTGGGTGGAGAAGGGAGGCAAAGGGGCACCACCGCTCCTTACTGCAGTGGAGGAGCGCACACCTCTTCTCTTACTCTCCCTTGGCACAGGCTACCCACGCAGCTCCTTCTAAATACAAAAGGGGCTGAGAGACATAGTCCCTGGCTGGGAAGCCATTTCTCAGTGACAACTGTGCACTATGGGAGAGGAGAACCACACGTTTTGGGCAACAGTCGGCTGCCTCTGTCACAAAGACATTTGCATCCGGGTGGGTAGCCTAACTCAGAGATCTGATTTCTAAGTCTCCTTCCTTCTCATGGTGTACCATCAGCCACGGCCTGAGCCCACGTCTGCTTTGTCTGACTTATCTAGCCCTCAGCGTCCTTTTCCAGGTACTGTCCACCTTCCTATGCTGCTTCCCCTCCAGAGGCTGTAGTCCTGCCCCGGTTCCCGGAGGACCCCGGCCACCTACTGCAGACTGCTCCGAGCTGATGATCTGCAGGCCTGTGTGTCTGGGTATTTCTCAGGTGTCTTTCCTGTCACTGCTGTCTCCTGGCTGCTGTCCATGTTCGCATGGCCCTCTGGGGACAGCTTGCTTGGACCCTGATTTGCTATTGCCATTGTGCTTAGTTGACCAGACAGGACCTTTCCTCAGCGTCTCCACCTGCCCACGCAGCCCCACCCAGCTAAATGAGATCCCCTGGGTCTTTCCTAGGGTGACCAGTGCAGTCCTGTTCCTGAGAATCAGGCTGCAGTTCACACTGAATCCTGGCAGGAGACCCCTGGCAATATCTAGTGTTGAACATTGTCACCTTGGGCACCCACATTACCTTATGGCTACTAATCAATTCTACTCCTCTCTCTGAAGTTCAAAAAGAGAATGACCTTTGTCAAAAGATCATTATTCTTTGTTTTAAGGCCACGTTGTCAGGAGCCATCTGTAATCTGGCCTGGACAATTGAGCAGCAGTGTCCACAAGCAGAACATGAGTGAATGCTGTCTACACAACACCGCTCTGTGGTCTACACCCCAAGGTCTAAGGACATCTGGGTATGCTCAGTCACCGCCCACTGGACACAACCAGATGAGTTTCAGAGGCAGTTTATACAATAATCACTCATTGTACAAGTTCAATAACCCTTGACTTTCCTGGGCCCCGTCAGTAACCTGCCTGATGTTTCCGGTTTCTAGTGTTTCCATGGGTCGTTTTCGTCTGTCTCACATACAGGGTCACTTTGGAAGCTCATGAAATAATGGAGGATGGATGTGAAAACCTTTTTGCAAAATATGTGTGCCTTCACATTTTAATTCAGATTCTTTCACACCGTGTCAGTATGGAATGTCCCCAAGTCTCTGTATCAACAGTGACCGAGAAGGGATGATACACAAACAACCTGGACTGACACAGTCTAGAAGTTTGAATTTACCAAATTCTGCTGCCATGTTCCCCTGACAGATGTCTCTCATGTCATTATTATTCATGGTGGCTGAGAAGGCAAGCCTGGCCTGTTAGCTGTAAGTGACCTGTGCTATTCAGCTTTCTCTTTTCACCTGAAGTGGGGCCCATGGCTGCTTGATTCTGGCTCCTGGGCCAGGAGCAGACGCTGTTTCTCACGGGCAGTGGCACATTGATTCTTAATTATGGCTCTTGGAGCTTCCCTTTTGATGAGGTTAGAGGGGAGGCTGGTTCAGGCTGGATTCCAGCAGAGGAGATGCTGGGCCTGGCGTGACTACATCACCTTGTCTGCCATGTGCACCGGGACCCAAGAAGACCCTGCTTCCCCAACCCTGGCCATCTGGTGTCCTCCAGGGAGCAGGTTGTCCCCTCTCTAGGTCACTAAAGAGGCTACACACTGAGGCATTGCTGCTGACTTGCCATATTGGGCAGAGTGACGGTTTCCCAAATTGGTTCACCCAGTTTTATCCTGCCAAGGCAGGGGAAATATAAGTACACTGACGACCCACTTACAAAATTGTTCTCCCAGTGCGCCTGGCTGCTGCTGTTTCAAATAACGAAGCTGATTTAGCTCCCAATTTTAAGTGAGGACACTGAATTCATTTCATGAAAGATTTCAGATAAGAAAGAGGTTCCAGAGTAGCATTCCCTTGAGTTTTGTAGAAGGCTTATTTTTGGATTATAACTTGCTTTAATGAATTTGATCCAGTGTGCACATATGGTGTTCATGGATGTTCAGATTGCTCCATAAGACATTGATGATGGTATCCTCGTGTCACGCAGTGCACAGGTTGTAGAGACAAGACTGATGTGACGGAATGGCAGGTGGCCTTCTGAGGTAGCAGTGTGTGCATCTGTGTGCATTTGTTTGTCTTTCTTCTCTCTGATTCACTCTTTGGAGTCTATTTCCCCTCACCATGCCCACAAAGGAAGGAAACAACAAAGATTCCCAGAACCCATGGATCTGGGTCTAGGTGGAGACATCTCCCTAGGTGGGAGAAATACGAGAGCCCTCTGATGTAGAGGTCTAGGGAACAAAGGATGAGGCTCTTAAAGGAAGGATGAGTTGTTTTCTCACAGTGACCCTCCTCCAACAGCCCCTCCCTTACCCACTGGGGTATTTCTGCCCTCAAAGAGTTTATAATCAAGTGATGTGTTTATTGCAGTAACAAGATGATATCTGTTCAAGAAATGTATCTTGTTTGAAACTGACTCCAGAAATTAGCTGACTTTCCTATTCCAAAGGCAGAGAGCAGATTCGATGACAAAACATCTTTCTCTAGAAGTCATGCTTTGCTTAGTGCAATGGCTCCCCACCTGGAGTTTATGCTTTTTTAACATTGAAAAAGGTTATCAGTGGGCAGTCTTGTCTTCAGTGGTGGCAACTGAGGCATGCACCTCATATCCCAGAGCTCAGGCCATGGTCCTATCTGGACTATCTGCTTACAGGATCTGATAGTTGGTGATGTTTAGAGATACTATCCATGGGTGTTATTTCTTTGTTTCAGAATATATTTGTGATCAGCATGACGGAATTTCCAGAAAATCCTATGGATGCTTATAATTTTAAAATAGAGAGACATTGAAACTTTAAGAAAATCAGAATGAAAACTCCAAGTAGTTTGAAACACTGAGAGACAAAGAACTTAAAAGTCCACATAGTGTTCAGTAAGCAGTGTTGGCATTGTAGGAAATAAGCAGTTGTTATCAGCATTTCTGCACATAGGAGATTAGAGCTAAGTTCATAACCCTATAAGTTCTTTGAAACAAAATTGCAGTGTTTAAAGACCAAAATTACCAACTACCATCGAAAGCAATTTTTTGACACCTACTGAGATTGAAATGAAGGTCAACAAAACTCTGCAGATAATAGCTTCAGATCACTGAAGTCTCAGCAAAAACTGGGCCCTTGAGTTCTCAAGGGAGGACAGCTTAGAGCTGGAGTTCATTGTTCCTGTAAAGACATTTGAACATGAAAATTAGTCATCGACAGAAAAAAGTTATTGCTTCAGATGGCCTAATAATATTTCCACCTTCACTGATCTAATGTACTTGGAGGCCCAGTGGATGGGGGCTGCTACGTGAGTGGACTTTAATCAGATCTTCTTCAATCAGGGGCCAGCTCCAAGGACCCTCCCAGGCACAAGCTCAGTGGCACAATGTCCCTGCAGCGCCTGGCTTGTCAACGCGAATGGTAGACACACCCCAAGTGTCTGCACATTGGAGACAACAAACATGCTCTGAATCTTCTGTGTCATTGTCCTTCACCACTGAAATCCCCCAGCAAGAAGAAAGAATTAAACCACTAAATTAGTTTGAATTTTTTTAAATCATTCATACTTACCTAAGCAACACAGGTTTAGATATTTAAACAACTCACATGCAAAGCATGCCACGCTGCCTGAGAATTGCCTTCTAGAAAAATGATAAGTGGATCTTTCGTGATGTAAAAAACAAAAACGAAGCAAAAAAAAAACCAAAAAAACCAAAAACCAAAAAACCACCCACTTCTATTTAGGGCTTTACAATGTAATACAATTATCCTTCATAAATTTTACTGAGTAGAAAACCAGTAAATTCAGAAATCCGTTTTATAGTGTTCTGCTTGAGTTAACAGGAGGTTAAGAGACATTAATTAATATAGGTTTTTATTTTGAAAGATAAGACAACCCTTTCAACTTTATTTTTTGAACATGGTGGCAAATATTTCTTAGTTTACCCTAAAGAAAATGGAGGTCCCCATGTTCAGGTGGCCGTCACTACCTGAGGAGTTGAGGAGGGGACGGGAAATTTGGGCCCATTGCAGCACTTGTTTCATTTGATGTCTTTGCTCATCTATGTAGCGATGTAACCTTCTGCTAAACTGATATGTCAGCGGATCTTGTTCCCAAGATCACAAAACCCTTTTACAACATTTGAAATGGCCTTTCTGGGCATTTCCAGACATCAAGGGTGAGGATACTTCTCTGGGTGTCGATACCCGGTGGCTTCTGGGTTCCCTTTGTCCCTTACCTTTCTCACATGCCCTGAGGTCTGTCCCAGAATTGCTGGGCCCACAGGGTCACTGGGGCCTGTGTCAGCTGTTAAGTTACTGACTCCCAGAGCTCAGCCGGTTTTCTCCTCTGCACCCCCGGAAGCTGCATTAGTCCTTTGCCAGCAGGGTCGCTGTGAGGCTCTGCCAACGTGGGTTGCTGGAGACAGACTGGGGACACAGTGGAGGACAAGACTCAGTCTTCTCTCTAGGTTTCATTCCTGTGATCGTCAGCCCAGCACATACATGTCTTCTCCCTGGCAGTGGTGGCTTCTTCCCATAGAAAGTGGAATCCTGTTTGTGGTTTTCTTTCAACACCTGTTGAACGAGCCTTACTAGACCCTTCTCAGAGGCCCAACCCTGGCCTGTAAGCCCCCCCGCCTCAGAGATCTAGACCCATGGGGCCCCTCCTCTGAGCTCAGAGACACCCTTGTTTCAGATCTCAGTTTCAGCTCCACAGGGCCCTTCCTCCAAACTTACAAGTTTTAATAATTCCAACCTTTTCCGGTTTTCCCTTGGCCCTAGTGGTGATAGCTGTGATAGTCTAGTGTTTTTATGGGGAA
Organism: Propithecus coquereli; assembly: GCF_000956105.1. Lineage (NCBI taxonomy): Eukaryota > Metazoa > Chordata > Mammalia > Primates > Indriidae > Propithecus > Propithecus coquereli. The sequence continues at coordinate 2,853,202 of NW_012149408.1, forward strand.
CAGTGTTCTCTTTCTGTCTTCTCAGTTACCTAGTTAGCAGTTCTTTCCACCTAGCTAATGATTCCTTATATTAAATTCACTGTTACATTAGCTGGTATGATTTCTGGGCCCTCACCGATATGTATGATACCATTAATGACTCTAAGCAAAATTCCTTTATCACCAATTTCTTGGGTAATGCAAATGTAACCTTGTAGATTATTTTAAAAGTGCCTGAAATCATATTCTCAATCAATTACAAAAAAACTAGGATATGGGCTTTAATCTTCCAAAGCTATTGGTGCAAAGTAGTTATATCAATCTAAACTCACAGTGGCACGCAACAGAGACTCTAAAACAGAAAAGGAGACAGACTGGCTCCTTGACTGAATGACCTCACAAAAACTGCGCCCTCGAGTTCTCAAGGGAGGACAGCTTAGAGCTGGAGCTCATTGCCCATGTGAAGACATTTGAACCTGAAAATTAGGCATTGACAGAAAAAGTTATTGCTTCAGATGGTCTAATAACATTTCCACCTTCATGATCTAATGCATTTGGAGGCCCAGGAGCAGGGGATAAATCCTACCTTCAAACATAGCTGGACCAAGGGGCTTGACATAAATCATAACATCTTAACCTGGTTTCCTCCACTTCCTGCCTTGTTTTTCTCTGCTGGCTTTGCTCTCAGGCAGGCTCTTCCTTGGATGTCAAGATTCTACCAGCAGTCCCAGCATATTCATATTCTCTCAGCAACCCCAATCTCTGCCGTCAGCAACCCCAGCCGGAGCTCTGGGGTGATTTCAGTGGCTCTGGTGCCGTATCCTTACCTGGTGGTGGGGGCACACCACGTCCTGGTCGTGCAGGGTCATACAACCTACTGCAAGTGGAGACGGAAACAGAGGGTCAGCTTCGCCCAAAGCAAATGGACCAGAACATGGTTGTGGTTTCCCCAAGGAAAGTCTAAGTGCTACGATCAGGAGGCAGAGAAGCCAATGCTGAGCTGCAATGTCAACAGATGCGCCTCATGGCAGAGGCCCTGAATTACGCTGGGAGAAGTGAGAAGGGCCATCGTGGGTGCCCCTCAGATCTGCCCTCGAGAAAACCGGCCTCAGGAACGTGGCTGGCTGAGAGTCCCCAGCAGCCATGCCCTTGGACCACGCCACCCCAGGGCTGCTCAGCCCATGACTGAGCAGTGGGGAGGACCAGGCTTGGGCCGCTCTTGCCCGAGGCAGGATTCCTCTACTGGGCAGCGTTGGTTCAGGCGCTCTCCCTCTGCCTGGGCAAGGCTTTCTTAGTACTGCCCCGTAGTCTGAGGCTCTCTCTACCCAATCCTTCCTTCTCTCTCTCCTTTCCCCGGTGTCAGGCCTGCTTTGCAGCCTGCAGCCTCTCTTGACTACTCCTTACCCCTCCCCTCATCCTTCGCAGGCATTTCCCTAACCATCTTTGGGTGCGTAATTATTGCTTGGTGTCTGCTCTGGGAACCGCCACAGCCGAGCACGCATCTTTCTTGGCTCCGTCCTCCGAGTGGCTGTGCATTGCGTGTGCTCTTGGATTTTGGCTGATAGTTTGGGGGAGGTCTTAAATGTCTCTAGTAGTGATCATATCTGGTAGGGAAAGAAGGAAAAGGTTGCAGGCCTAGCTGTTCATCCTCGGGGAAAGAAGCTGACCCTGAGCAATGCCCATTCCAGCCACGTGCAGATGTTCAGCTTCTCAGCAATGGCGTCGCCACATAGAGTCAGACACCTGCATTTTGTTTCATGAACGAAAACAAGAGACAGTGTTTACCGAATGGGCTTGGTCACTGACTGGCGACAGGCAAAAACTTTACCGGGGTGCACTCACTGAGACATAAGGAAATTAGCCCTCCTGAGCTGTTATAGTGCAAGCAAGGCACTGTAGTGAAATTTTTTTATGCTTTTCCATTTAATAGAATGTATAAATCGTTGGTAACACCTGTGGGATTGCTCAAGCAGTCAGAGGCTACATGAGTTCCTGGCCCTGTCTTCACTGGCAGCAGCAACAATTTCTGGGTCTTTGGTCCATAACTTTGTTTCCTGCTAATTTCTGGCTAACACAACCCCATGAGCCCAATAGACATTCTCATGAAAATTTGCGATAAACGGTGTATTCCTCAGTGGTGGCATTTTGCTTCTCAAAAATAAATTAATCAAGATGTTAGGCAACAAGTTAAAATCCGATGGTTAAAACTTACCCAAATGATGCAATAAAGCAAATCTTGGGGAGCTGTTCTGTGGGTCACAGTCCCCGTTTTCTCCCAATTGATGAGATTTTCGCTGTTGAGGGTGATTTTGTCTTTGCTCCATCTAGTGAGGATCAGCCCTGTAGGAATATCAGTGGAAAGGGCTGGGGAAATGAATTTCTGACCATTCTAATGGAAAAACTCACTCTCTAGGCTTTCGTAATTAAGAAGGAGGACAATTCTCCTCCGTGGCCAAGACGCTGTGCTGCCGGAAGCCCCCAGGGCACATAGAAGTGAAAAATAGAGCATCAGTAATTTGGTGAGAATTCAGAAAACAGAACTTTCTCTTCGTCCAAGCCAATCACGGCATTTCTGTCCATTTCTCTCCTGGTTAGTCTCCCAGGACACCTGAGGATCACACAATCCTGCGTTCCATTTTTACTGTCCCCAGCAGGTCACAGACATAAGTACTTTGTAACAAGCCTGGTATTATTTGTCACTTGTCTTTGCAAACATGGTCAAAATCCTAACAGAGTGTGCCAAGTATTCGTGGCGTGTGTTCGTTTGTCTGTTAAGTCCAAGGCTCAAATTTACATAAAAGGTGAAACGATTGTCAATCGGCAAATTTTAACTGAAAGCAGCTTTAATTTTGTTATGATTTGACATTGTTGTCGCACATATTGAAAATGTAGTCCTGGGAATTAGATTTGCAATGAAAATAAGACCGTCTCTCTCACTGCTATGTTAGAGTTGTGTTTAAGAAGTTCCTCCTCTTTCCAGTGTGAGAAAGATAATTTGACACAGTGTTTCATCGGGGATTCTCTTTGTTCTTTCTTCACCAATGAACTTGCAGCTTGCTGATGAGCAGGTTTTACAGCATGAACAGGCTGAGTACCAATACGTTGGAGTTAATTTCCTGTTCAAAAATACTTGAGAAATTTGATATTCTGAGGGTCCTTCTACTATTGTCTGGAGATAAGTTGATCATTTTTAGAAGTTTTTCAAGTATTTATTTTTACTATTATCCTCATAAATGCACTCAGGCAATGGTTTTTAGCTTTGTGTTTAAGAAATTAAGGTGTGGGGCAAGATGAGATGAGGAACTATTCTTCAAAGGGTGTAAGGTTTCTGTTGCAGAAGACAAATAAATACTAGAGATCTGCTTTACAGAATAGTACCTGTAGTTAACAATATGATATTGTGCATTTTAAAATATGTTAAGAAGACAGATCTCACGTTAAGTGATCTCGCCAAACAAACAAACAAAACACTCTCTCACACACAAAAAAACCAGAAATTTTTGGAGATGCTGGATGTGTTTAGTACTTTGGTTGTGGTGAGGGTATTGCAGACAGATGCATATGCCTAAACTGATCAAGAGGTGCACATCAAATGTGTACCTTTTTTGCATATCAGTTATACCTCAATAAATATAAAAAATGATGGTCAATGCAACCATGGAGACTCATTAGTATTGAGTAAAGTTATTGATATATCTGAAAAGCATGCGTTAGTCCTTGTACTTAAATTGTATATATATTTTTTGGTTTGATTTTTCCTCTATATACAGTTTTACTTGGTTGAGAAGCACAGATTGATTTTTTTTCATAATTGAAATTCAAAAAGACAGAGTTTAATTACCGTGATTTGAGTTTGCCTTCATAATGGTGTCTTTAGTTAATAGGAGTGTGCTAAATAGAAGAAAAAAACAATCTTCATTACCTTTGGAATCAGCAATCAAATTCATTTTTCACTTCTGTAGGTCTTTGCCACCAATCTGCTAAGAGCATACTTTCATTATCTGAATGTTCCAGGCTGTGGCACAGCTAGATTATGGCTAAACGGTGACGGAGGCGGTCGAAGAGAGGTTAACTGAAGAAGGGGCACTGTAATTAGAGACCAAGTCAGGATTGTTGGTGTTAGGAACAGAAACGCCTCATCTTCTTCAATCAGTTTTATATACTAATAGAATTTTAGTTTTTATCAAAGTCATATATGTACAGAATTTAAAAGGTTTACTGCTTAAAAAAAAGCAAAACAAAAAATAACAAAACAGTGGTCTTCTACTCCGCTGTTCCCATCTGTGAGTCTTCTTCCCCAGAGGCAGCCCTTTCATTTCTTTGGGCTGTTTCCTCTGATACTGGCTCTATATTTCTATTGCATGAATTTCCAATTACAAGAAGACTTCACATTACCAAAGATGAGGGTTTAACACCCTCTTACCCACCCTCAACATACTCACACTCACTTTCCCATCCTCCTAACACGGTTACATGTCAGATTTGGGGGAAGGCAATATTCAGAGATTGCATTATTATTTTTACCTGAGCAGTGTCCCGTAACTGGGCTTCAGAGTGTTCTAGGATTGTATTTCTTTTATTTTGCCTTTTTCATCCTCTTGTTAATCACACCACATATTTCATTTGCTTAATTTTTTGTACACCAGGGGCTAAATCATACCGATCTCTCAAACAGAATTATAAATGAAATCTCTCTCCATCTGGTCACATACACCAGGGATATCATCCATTTCCTTTTATTTTTTGCTCTGGAGACATCCCTCCTGAAACCACCCACCCACCTCCTCCAATCTGGAGCTTTCTAGAGCCTGCAAAGCTGGTTTGCTGAGGGTCCACTTCATCACCATCCTGGGAATTCTCCTTGTCTGTCTGGCTCCTGAATTGAATCCTGCTTGTGGGCCCCATGTTTTCTTCTTTCTTGGTTAGATCTGTCACTTGGTAAAACATATCTTTCAGTAGCTTCCTGAGTGAGGATGAATGAAGTAAGTATTTTAGAGGCCCTGCATATCTGAAGATTTCTTTTCTAAGTATAGAGTTCTGGTTTGGACATCATTTTTTCTTCAGCATCTTGAAGATTCTATTCACTAGCTTCTAGCTTCCAGTCTTCCTGTTGAGAAGCTGAATGCCATTATGATTCCTGATCTTCTTGCTGGAGTTTTGGAATCTCTAGTGTTCCGAAATTTTACAGTTATGTGCCTTGGTCTGGGTCATTTTTTCAATCATTGGATTGCACATTTTGTGGCCCTTTCAATCTGGGAAATCGTGTTCTTCAATTTCATGAAATTGTATTTATATGGTTCACGTTACAGTTCCTTTCTTTCTGATTTCTCCTTTTAGAAATTCTATTGTTCAGATTTTAAACTTACCAGATTTTCTTCTTATTTGCTTATATGGTCTTTCTGGTTTTCATTTCTTTTGTCATGTTCATTCTGCTTTCTGGGCCTGGGAGATTTCTTGACCTTTTCAGTTGAAGCCGTTCTCCTGATCTCCTCTCCGTTCGTTCTTAGTCCTGCACTCTGCTGCTCCAGATGTGAGACTCTCATTTTTAAAAAGCTCCTTGTTAATTATATGATCATTTGTAATTACTCTTTTTATAGAATATCATCCTGATTTTTATGGATGTAATTCTTCTCTTATGGAAACATTCTGTAAAACCTTTATTGCAGTCCCGTAAATACTTGGACACCCATTTTAGAATTTGGGATAAATCAAGGCAATAGAGCTTAGGTCCATGTCTGGATCTATGGAGAATATGTTCATTTTAAAGGACAGACAAGAAACAAAAAAAGAGAATGCGAGTACGATCAAGTATTAGAGGTGATGGGAATTTACAGCCAAATACCTCCATGAAAATGTAAGTGCGTAGGAATGGGAAGAAATCCTGGGAAGGATTAATGATGGAGACCTTGGACCAATCTTGTTTTATTCTCAAAGTCTTGGTGGTTTCAGTTTACACCTGGATTGCAAGAAATTTTGCGATATGTACATGCATTTCTAATAGATTTCTTTGACTCTCTGGTGCCCCATTCTCTCTATTCTTCCTCCCCTGTCCTGGTACCAGCACACACACATTACATATATGCAATGCTTTATCAGAATACACTTTTTTTTTCTGTACAAATCATTTTTTCACTGTGCTCACAATATCTTCATTCACTTGTACCCTTCAGTTTTTCTCTGTGTGGGGGTCTTTGACAAGTGGGACCCAGCTCAGACTGGGGAGAACTTTCTGATGCTCTCAGGCAGAATTCATCTTTCCCTCCCCTGTGGTCTCGTGGCATTCCAAATTTGGGACTTTGGATTTTGATTTTGTGTTTATGTGTGTTTCCCCTCTCCAATGCCATCACCACACCTGCCATCACCGCAGCAGGTATTTGTTGAGCACTCTTCTAAGAATTTATTACCAAATTGACTTATTTAATTATTATAACGACTGTATAAAGTAGCTGTTATCACTAACCTCATTGTATAGAAGAAGAAACGGAGGCACAGAGAGGGTAAGCCCTCAGCCCGTGGTCCCAGCCAGTGAGAGAACAAGTGTCAGGCGTGAGCGCAGGCAGCGTGGCTGCGTATCCACGCCTTTCCCCGGTTCTGCGTGGTCGCTGGGCGAGTTCTCAGGAATGCTCATTCATCAGTGAATTCATTGCTAATATTGTCTTAAAAAGACAACAGACATTTTCTTCTGGCCACACGTTGGAACTCATTTCAAGGAAATGGGTAAAGGGATCTAGAGAAAATGGTTTTGTGGTTGTGCTTGTCATTTATTTGTTTTATCAACACTGGGCACAGGCCGTGAAGCTCTGTGGAGTGAAGTGATTTATGGAGGTAAATTATTCAATGATTTGTGTTTAATACACCTGCCAATGAACTATTGTGCTTAAAAGTCTCGCTTTCCTGCTGACAGCGAGGCCTGGGTGGCAGACTAACCCGCCACGGGGCGTGAGGTGGGCCTTCCCAGCCGCGCCAAAGGCAGGCTGTGCTGCCACACCAATGAGTGGTCTCCACACGGACAGTCACCCAGCAGGCAAGACCGTCACTGTGCAGATGCTGCTGAATATCCCAGCTCGTCCTTGTCAAACGTCCACCAAGATTCCCACGGGGACAAATAGAAATGGAGTAATGTAACCACAAAGGGGAGGGATATTTCTTTGGCTCACTTGGGTTCTGGCACTTGAAGCTTTTTACTAATCCTGTAATTATTCACCTGTTAGTCTTCAGTGTAGCATTAATTGCCAAACAGATGCCTTGAGGTGAACTGGCCGAGATTGGCTTTCCTGGCCACACACGGTTTTTGTGGGGTCTGCAGTCGTTTCTATGTTAATGAGGCTTCCTAATGCTTTTAGAAATACTCCAATGAGATGACAAGCCAAGTGACTCTTGCTAGTTATCTGTTTGTGAATTATATACCTGCAACACTGAAACATGGTCTAAAACTCAGTTACGACAGTCTCAACCCTCTTCAGCCCACTACATAGATAAGAGAAGGATGGATTCAAGGAGAGATTTTTATTTCCTTTTCACCAGCCCAGTTATTGCTATTCCACTTAGAGCTGATAACATCTGTGTTTATCTGATCAAGCACCTGCTTTGTCTAGATTTTAGAATGGTGATTTGGACATTATGTGGTTTTTTTTATTCCCCGAAGAAGTATTTTTTGGTTGTTTCTGACTTTGAGAAGATGGCTATGCAGAGAGACAAGGCTCTGGGTTCCCCCTCCTTTTTGCTAATCATTTGCTACAGGTGTATAGAGAGAAGAACACAATGCATAGAGTGTGTCCTTTTTTGTACATGCAAACAACCCCAAAATCTCTCACAGAGTTTGTCTTACTGCTGACAACAGAATGCTTTACCTACCTCCTCAAAGATTACGATTTCTCTGTGATCTCATTGAGAACACTAAACCACAACTAACATAAGCTGAAGTATGTATTTAATTGCAACTTCTGACATAGTAAAAAGTAGCTTGTGTAAAGTCTAGAAAGAGAACCGAATGGTAAGAATGTTATCATATGCCTAATAAATGTCTTACCAGACCAACGATCAAAGGAATGCTGTCATAAAATGTATCATGAATTCTGCAGGGTGCATAGAGTGAGCTGGTAAAATTAAGTCACACTAGGTGACATATATTGTCTTTTCCAACTCAACTTCTCTATGATTTAATGAAAAATCTCTTTATTACAAAAATAAGACATA
>NW_012149408.1:2862564-2866356 GCF_000956105.1 Propithecus coquereli
TATTACTATTTTTTAAATGTATTATGTCTAATTATGAAAGGACTTCACCATGACCATAGAAATCACAGAAAACTATGACTAAAAACAAACTACCCAGAAATTAATCACTCATAAATAACTGGTTTTAATATTTTGCTAATTCTACCCTGATTTTTGTGTTGCAGTTTAATATTCAGTATTAAAGTGTAATAGGGAAAGTTTCCTTCATTAATCTTACAGCACCTTCTTAATTATAGATCGTTGTTTAGTTTTGCCAAAGTAGTTCAAGTCCATTCTGTGATGTTATAAAAATATATACTAGTGGGATTTTAATTTAACTTTGAAGCACTTTATAAATAACTTTACAGTTGTCAATCTTCCCATAACCATGCTTCATATTTTCATGTCATCTTTATTTTCCTTTAAGAAATATTTTTCTAGTTTTTTTCTTAAAGACCCTGCATGTATCCTGTTAAGATAGTTCCTGAGTATTTTATTTTTCTTATCCTGGAATGTTTTCATTTTACTCATTGTCACAACAGAGTAGTTTATCATGATGGTAGCTCGGAAATTTTAAAGGGAGTCTCCCTTTGAGAGGCTGGTTCCAGACCACTGTAGATGATAGAAAGATTGAAATAGCCTTTTATTTGTATAATTCTTCTAATCTTTATCTAATATCAATGTCATCATGCTGATTATTGACTCAATATATCTTACTATATGCATCAGTGCATTAAGACTGTATATAGACTTAATGTAAAAGAGGTCAGCTTCTTTTCCATGGTTTAAATGTCTCTTGCTTACTCATTTTTAGCCAGAAGTTTTATTCAAGCATCTCCTTGTGTATTTCTCAAAATTAACTATTGAAACATATATCGTGTAGGATTCCTTTTTTAATTCATTTTATTTATTTTGGCATGTTATGGGGGTACAGATGATTAGGTTACGTATGATGCCCTTGCCCCTCCCAAGTCTGAGCTTCAGGTGTGTCCATTCCCCCGGGGAAGTGCGCATCACACTCATTGTTTGTGCATATGCCCATCCCCTCCTCCTCCTTCCCTCCTCCCCCTGCCCAACATCCAATAAATGTTATTCTTATATGTGCACTTAAGTGTTGATCAGTGAAACCAAGTTGATGGTGAGTACATGTGGTGCTTGTTTTTCCATTCTTGGGATACCTCACTTAGTAGAATGTGTTCCAGAGTTTTCGAGGAGAATACAAGAGGTGCTATATCTCTGTTGTTTCTTAAAGCTGAATAGTACTCCATGGTATACATATACCACATTTTATTAATCCACTCATGTATTGATGGACACTTGGGTTGTTTCCACATCTTTGCAATTGTGAATTGTGCTGCTATGAACATTTGAGTGCAGGTGTCTTTTTCATAGAGTGACTTTTGTTCTTTTGGGTAGATGCCCAGTAATGGGATTGCTGGGTTAAATGGTAGTTCTACTTGTATCTCTTCAAAGTATCTCCATATTAGGGTTATGGCTTAATGAAGTTTAGGGTTAGGGTTTTGACTTAATGAAGTTTTTACACCATGATCACTTTTGCTCCTTTTTTTTAAAAGAGAGCCCATAGATACCTTGTTATTTTCAAATACTCTTGTTCATGATTTATTTTTCTGAAGAACATATCCTGGTGTGTGATGAAAAATAAACAAGATCAGATGTTTCCTTTTTTCTTTATTTTGAGACTTGATTTTGAGACTAGGTATTTCAACATTGGAATGATTAAAATATAATTCTTGGAAAAATGGGTTGTAAACAAATTTCTAATTGGTTATGAAGGAGCATTTCATTGACAAAGATGATGCAAAGTTTAACCACAGATATTTGCTTCTCTGATGTTGTTGCTGTTGTTAATGTCACCATCACTGCCCTGGTGGGTGTGTACTAAATATTTCACAAAAGTGAGCAGTGACACTGGGGCAGTTAGCATATGTTTCTTTCCTGCTCTGGCTAAGACTTTCCGCACTATGTTGAATAGAAGTGGTGACAAGGGGCATCCTGTCTTGTTCCAGTTCTTAGGGGAAATGCCTTCAGCTTTTCCCCATTCAGTATGATGTTGGCTGAGGGTTTGTCATATACACCTTTTATGATTTTGAAATATGTTCCTTCTGTGCCTAGTTCATTGAGGATTTTTATGTGAAAAAAGGTGCTGAATTTTGTTGAATACTTTTTCTGCATCTATTGACATGATCATATGATCTTTGTTTTTGCTTCCGTTTATGTGGTGAATAACATTCATTGATTTACATATGTTGAGGCATTCTTGCATCTGTGAGATAAAACCCACTTGATCATGGTGTATTATTCTTTTCGATGTGGTGTTGAATTCAGCTTCCTTGTATTTTATTGAAGATTTTTGCATCTATATTCATAAAGGATATTGGTCTGTAGTTTTCTTTTTTCATAGTGTCCTTTTCTGGCTTTGGTGTCAAGGTAATATTGGCTTTATAGAATGAGTTGGGGAGGATTCCCTCCTTCTCAGTGTTGTGGAATAGTTTCTGAAGTATGGGTACCAACTCTTATTTGTAGGTGTGATAAGATTTGGCTGTGAATCCATCTGGCCTGGGGCTTTTTTTTAATGGAAGATTTTTTTTATTGCTGCTTCAATCCATTGCTCGCTGTTTCCACATTCTTGCAATAGTGAATTGTGCTAGGCAAAAAATATTTGAAGAAGACCTCAATGGCAATCACAGAAACAACAAAAATAGATAAATTGGACTTGATTAAATTATAAAGCTTCTGCACAAAGAAATAATCAACAGAGCAAATAAACAACCTACAGAATGGAAGAACATATTTGCAAGCTATACATCTAATAAGGGGCTAATAAGCAGAATCTACAAAGGACTCAAGCAAATCAGCAAGAAAAAAAAAAATCAAACAACCCCACCAAAAAGTGGGCAAAGACATGAACAGAAGCTTTTCAAAAGAGGAAAGACAAATGGCCAATGAGCATATGAAAAAATGCTCAACTTCAGGGAAATACAAATTAAAACCACAATGAGATATCACCTTAATGGCTTTTATTAAAAAGTCCAAAAATAATAGATTCCAGTGCGGATGCAGAGAGAAGGGAATGCTTCTACACTGTTGGTGGGACTTCAAATTAGTACAACCTCTATGAAAAACAGTATGGAGATATCTCAAAGAAATAAATATATACCCACCATTTGATCCAGCAATCCCATTACTGCGTATCTACCCAAAAGAAAATAAGTAATTTTACCAAAAAGACAATCGTACCCAAATGTTTATTGCAGCATAATTCACAATTATAAAGATGTGGAACCAGCCCAAGTGCCCATCAATTCATGATTGGATTAACAAAATCTAGTATGTGTTTACCATGGAATATTACTCAGCCACAAAAAAGGATAACTTAATGCCTTTTGCAACAATTTGGATGGAACTGGAGACCATTCATTGTCCTAAGTGAAGTATTTAAAGAATGGAAAAACAAACACTGCTATTAAATTGTAACTAACCGATAAGCACACATGTGCATAGAGGGAAGTAAAACTCAAAGGAAATCAAACAGAGAAAAGGGGGTAGAGGGGATGGGTGATAATCTACCTAGTGGATACACTAAACACTAGCTGGGTGATAGGTCCACTTATAACCATGACTCAAGCATTGTAAAAGTGATCCATGTAACCAAAAATATTTATACTCCCATTTTATTTGAAATAAAAAAAGAATTAAAATATTTTAAACAATGTAAAAGAAAAAGCCAGATAGTTCTAAATATTGAGTTCTATATGTCAAAGAAATGATAATTTTTTTGTTAAAGCATGAACC
>NW_012149408.1:2867566-2869310 GCF_000956105.1 Propithecus coquereli
TTCCCCAGCACCATTTATTGAATAGGGGGTCTTTTCCCAGTGTATACTTTTCTCTGATTTATCAAAGATCAGTTGGTTTTAGGTATTTGGCTTTATTTCTGGGTTCTCTGTTCTGTTCATTGGTTTGTATACATACAAACCAATGATTCATACTTTTATACCTGTATCATGCTATTGTGGTTACTGTTGCCTTGTAGTATAATTTAAAGTTGGATGATGTAAAGCCTCCAGATTTGTTCTTTTTGCTTAGGATTGCTTTGGTTATTCATGCTCTTTTTTTGGTTCCATATGAATATTAGGGTTGTTTTTCTAATTATGTAAAAAAATGATGCTGGTATTTTGATAGGAGTTTCATTGAATCTGTAGATTACTTTGGACAGTGTGCACATTTTGACAATATTGATTCTTCCAATCCATGAGCATGCAATGCTTTTTCATTTGTTTGTGCCATCTATGATTTCATTCATCAGTGTTTTGTAGTTCTCCTTGTGAAGTTTTTTCACCCTCTTGGTTAAGGTTATTCCAAGGTATTTCATTTTTCTTTTGGAAGGTATTGTAAATGGGATTGCTTTCTTGATTTGATTCTCAGCTTGGTTTTTATTAGTTTATATAAATGCTATTGATTTGTGTACATTGATTTTGTAACCTGAGCCCTTGCTGAATTTACTTATCAATTCTAGGAGTCTTTTGGAGGACAGTTTAGTATTTTCTAGTTATAAGATCATATCATCGGCAAACAGGGATATTTTGACTTTTTCTTTTCTAATTTGGATGCCCTTTATCTTTCTCTTGCCTGATTGGTCTGGCTAGGACTTTCAGTACTATGTTGACTAGAAGTGGTAACAGCGGACATCCTTGTCTTGTTCTGGTTCTTAGGGGGTATGCTTTCAACTTTACTCCATTCAGTATGATGCTGGCTGTGGGTTTGTCATATACGGCTTTGATTATTTTGAGGTATGTTCCTTATGTGCCTAATTTGTTAAGGGTTTTTATCATGCAGGGGTGCTGGATTTTATTGAATGCTTTTTCTGTATCTATTGAGACAATAATATGGTTTTTGTTTTTAATTCTGTTTACGTGGTGAACACATTTATTGATTCACATATGTTGAACCATTCTTGTATCCATGAGATAAAACCCATTTGATCATGGTGGATTATTTTTTTGATGTGCTGTTGGATTTGGTTTGCTAGTAGCATTTTGTTGAGAATTTTTGCATCTATGTTCTTGAGGAATATTGGTCTGTAGTTTTCTTTTTTTGTAGTGTCCTTTCCTGGTTTTGGTATCAGGATGATACTGGCTTCATAGAATGGGTTAAGGAAGACTCCCTCCTTCATAATGTTATGAAACAGTTTCAGTAGGCAAGGCACCAGTTCTTCTTTGTATGTCCAGTAGAATTCCACTGTGAATACGTCTGGTCCTGGGCTTTTTTATGTTGTGAGATTTTTTAAATTACTGATTCAATCTCACTACTCACTACTGGTCTGTTCAGGAGTTCTATTTCTTCTTAATTCAAGATTGGAAGGTCATATGCTTCAAAAAATTTATCTATTTCTTTTAGATTTTCTAGTTCATGTGCATAGAGGTATTCGTAGTAGTCTCAGATGATTTCTTATATTTGTGAGTTATCAGTTATAATGTCTCCTTTTTCATTTCTGATTGAGATTATTTGAATCCTCTCCCTTCTGCTTTGGTTAATCTAGCTAGTGGTCTGTCCATTTTGTTTATCTTTTCAAAGAACAAA
>NW_012149408.1:2871957-2887635 GCF_000956105.1 Propithecus coquereli
TTCCTTTTTATTGATTTCAAACTTTCTCATCACCCCCTTTGAGCTTGATCCATATTTTGAATTCCATATCTGACATTTCAAAAATTTTCTTTTTGTATTAGCCCATTTTGTGTTGCTATAAAGGAAATACCTGAGGCCAGGTAATTTACAAAGAAAAAAGGTTTATTTGGCTCACAGTTCTGCAGACTGCACAAGAAGCATTACACCAGCATCTGCTTCTAGTGAGGGCTTCAGGGAGCTTCTAATTAAGGCAGAAGGTGAAATGGGAGCAGTCATGTCACATAGTGAGAAAAGGAGCAATAGAGAGAAGGGGAGCTTCCAGGCTCTTTGAAACAACCAGCTCTTATGTGAACAAATAAAGGAAAAAGTCACTTATTATTGCAGGGAGGGAACCAAGCCATTCATGAGTGATCTGCTCCCATGACCCAAACGCCTTCCACAAGGGCCCCTCCCTCCACCACTGGGAATCATATTTCAGTGTGAGCTTTTTGGTTGGAGTCCATTCCTGTAGAGTTATTGTGATCCTTTGGGGGGTTTTGATAGAACCTGTTTCTTCATATTGGTTCCTTCTCATTTGGAACCTCTTCCCTCAGCTCAAAACATAGCTTTGCGTTCACCCATTATCCTCTGCTGGGAACTCTGCTGCTCAGCATAGAGGGAAAGATACACTGCCTTTAGGCTCATGAAGGTAGATACCCACTGTGGTGCTGCTGGCAATTTAGGTTGTTGGACCTCAGACGCCTGGGAGAGTGTTCAGTTGCCAGTGATGTGGACTAGGTTAGGTAATCCCCAGATTCTGGGCCCCTGCATGGCATGCTTGAGTCTTGGGGGGACCAGGCTGAGACTGAGCTGGCAAAGTTGCCCTCAAGCCTCCCTGCGTTCAGGCTCTGGCAGTGATAGTGAGGAGTGGGGTGATCTCCTGCTCTGGAAGAATGCTCAGGTGGGAGAAGGGCAGATGTACTGTGAGCTGGCCACAGGACAGTAGTACCCTCTTGATGAGATTAGCAGAGACAGGCAGCTGTGGGGTGCACATGCTGCTCACACCTCCCTCTCTTGGCAGTGACAGTGGTCTCTGTTCTTCAGGGGCACAAAAGCGCCCATACTCCCAGCTCCCACCCTGACTCAGCTGCAGCAGACGTGGTGGGGGCAGCTTGGCCTGCTGTGTGTGGGGTTACCAGATTGGCTGTGGGCTGTGGCTGGAATGTTTTGGCAGGGGAAGTGTGGTTGTGCCAGGAGCTTGCTTCCAGGGAGAGCAGGCTCTCCCAGAAGAGACAGGCAGCTCAGGGAGAGGACTGCTAGCCCCGCCCTCCCTCAAGGGAACATGAAAGAGCTTGCTGTGGCTTTTTAGAGGGAAGGTAGTGCTGCCCAAGGCCTGTGGAATCCTTGGTGTGATAGGTGCTCTGTTGGAGGTGGGGCAGCCACTCCCAAGTGCCCTGATTTAATCTTCCCCCGTGGAACCCTTACTGGTCCCAAGCAGAAAGAGCCATGGCTGCCACAGCAGCAGTGGGCAGGGGAGGGGAGGAGCAGGAAAAGCCTCTAAATGGTGGGGAGCTGGTGCTCTGGTCCCCTTTGTCCTAAGGGGCCCTCTTGCATGCTGCACTCTCCTCTTAGGTGGAATTGGCCCACCATGAATGCCTAAGCTCCAGGAGGCCCACAGTTCCCCCGGAACCCACTGGTCCTCTAAGGCTGATGCAGTCTGAGTGGGTGCTGGGGGACAGTGGCTGTGGATCAAGCAATGCAAAGACCCAGGATCCAAGATTCCTGCGTTGGGACAGCTACAAAAATGCTACCTGTCTGTTAAGGGAGGAAAGTGAGCCACACCACCCGTGCAGAACCTGGACATGGTGAGCAGAGTACTACTGGAGGCATACCACCTTGCTATCCTAGAACTGGTGTCCTGCAGCTCACCCACACCAAAAGCTCATTCTTGGGAGCAGAGGCAGCTATGTCCACAGCATTGGATGGCTGCAGGAGAGAAGGTCCCCACCTCCATGTCCCTTCCATGACTGCCCAGCTTTAAACTCCCCAAATGGTGCCTTGGGTCTGTGACCAGGGAGGGTGGGGCCCCTTCCAGGCAAACAGCTAAGTTAAGATGGTGGGTGGAGTGCCATGCACTTGTGTCTCTGTCTCACTGCAGCCAGCCTGTGGTAGAGTGGTGGGGATTGTCCTAGGTGTGTGTAGGAGAGCTTGGGCTCCCTGGTCCCTCCTCAGCTGGACAGGGTTGCTTCAGACCGAATTCAGCCCAAAGACAGGGCACTCCCAGGCTTCAAACTCCTAAAATGGCACCCTGGGCCTGTGGCCAGAGAGCGTGGGGCCCTTCTCAGGCAGGCTATGCTGGCCGGAAACTGTGGGGAGTGAAATTTGCTCAAGGATTGGTCCCATAGCTATGGGCTGCAGGATGGTGAGCACCATCCCAGATGCATGTTGGAAAACCTGGTTTCCCTGCCCTTCTCCTGTCAGACAGTGGCTGCAGCTGCATCAATCCCAAACCCAGCCAAGGGAAGGGCACCACCATGGTGCCTTGGACCTGTGACAGGAAAGGCTGGGGCCCCACCCAGGCACGCAGTGTGAGAAAGAAACTGTGGAAAATGCTGTTTGCTCATGTCTCAGCCTCAATCACAGCCCACCTCAGGGCAGTGGAGACCTTTCCAGGGATGCATGGAAGCACTCAGGCTCCTCTATTCCTCCTTGGGGCTGCACAGCGGTGGTAGGTGCACTTGTGGTTCTCTGACATCTACACTCTCAGAGTGGCACCTGGCTCAAGCTGCTGTAGGCTTGGATGCCTGTGGGATTCCACCTGGGTTTCCTTTCTGCAACAATGTCTCTGTGCAATCTCCAAGTAGCTCCCAGTGTTAGGCCCAAGACCCATGTGGGTTATGGAGTTCTCTCGTAGCTAAGATTACTTTCTTAGCTCATCTTGGCAAGTCGAGCCCTGAGGGCTTCTCTCTTAGTGTTTCACCACATCCAGGAGCTTCTCCTGGCTGTTGGCCAGCCCCAGGCCAGGCAAGTTGCCCTGAACCCTCTCCTTACCCAATTCTGTTGTTTCCAGTCACTTCCCTGGTGAGTCCTAGCATTCCCTCCCAGATGATCTGTTTGAAACGTGAGAATATGCTTACTATTCTGGTTCCTCTCCATGGGGGAGACACACAATTTGTATTGGATAATTAGAATTATTTGATTCTTAGCTTTGAAAAAATAGTAAATATGTCCTCAGATTATCGGTTTTTCAAAATGACAATATATGTACTATTGGAATATGCTTCAAGGTCTGGTATATTAAATAAACCTTAGCCTATTACTATGAATACAACCATTATAGAAATGACCCAAGAGGTTAAAGGCTGCGTGAGTGAATATCATATTGATTGTTTCTAAAAACGTCAAGCCCAACTTTACTATCAACACTTTTTAGTCCCTATTGTCTTAGCAAAATTTACATTAATTTGGGCAGAGCTAAATTTCTATCATTCCCTTTGTCATTTACTCTGAAGAAGGGAAATTTTCTAAAGGAGTAAGATTTTACCTTTCAAAGCATTTTTCTTTATGAAACTTTCTTACTCTGCAGGTTTAGTTCTTCATAGCCAGCAGTACTGAGCCATTTACTACATAATAAAACCTTAAATGTGATGTATCTGCCGACTAGCTCACCACAGTTCCATGATTATCATTTTTATCATTTTACACTGGAAGAAAGTAAAGCTTGGTGAGGCTCAGAAATTAGGGTACAAAGAAAGTCAGTGGCAGAGATGGGATCCGAGCCAGTTCTGTCTGCCTCGAAAGCCCAAATGCCCCTCACTTGCTGCCTTCCTCCGTCTCCTCCCCTCACAACCACCCTGCACAGTGTATGTTAAATGTACTCTCTGGTTCACAGACGTGGACACTGAGACCCTGTGTGGCCACAGAGCTGGTAAAATAGTGAAAAATCCAGATTCCAGTCTATTTTCCAACTCTGCCAGGCTGCTCACTTCTCATCATGGCACAGGAGCTGCTGTGTTCCCTGGCGTGGCACACCAGGTAGAACACCATGCCAAACGTTCTCACTGCTTCAGAGTGGGCGCTGCTTTGACCCTCGCTGTAATTTAAGACCTACGTATTTTGTAGACTGGTTAATTTTCATATCTTTTTTTATTTTTTGCAACATGACCTATATTCTGAAAGCAGAAAACATTTTTAGGGTTGCTCGGCTGACAAGTGTCTTCATTCTGGTCTTGTGTTAAAATTCATCCTTATCTTGAGTATCTAAAACATTTAACTCCCAGCAGGGACACAGCCAGACTGCCTGGGAGAGACGGCAGGCTGTGATGGGCGAGGCGAGGGAGAGGGAGTGTGGGGAGGCAGAGGCAGGCTCCCGGCCTGGGCCACAGCTCTCACTTTCCTTATTGCTTCTGAGTTTCGCCAGCACCTTTATGTCAGGTGTTGCCTCATTTTATAGAAGAGGGACTAAGGTTCAGAAAGCTTATCAGATTATTTCATTTCTTAGTTTATTCACCCACTTGATTTCATCCATCCATGCATCCATCCATCCACACATCCTTCAATAAGCATCTACTTAGCAATTACTATGTGTTAAGCTGATAACCAGTCGTTCTTATTTTTCCTTGATAATAAATACCTGAGGCACTTGAAGAAGCTGCAGTCCCCAAGCTTTGACTATTCTTTCTGTGGTCTCTGCAACAGCTTCGTGGATGTCACCTGGGGGTTTGTTAGAAATGAAGACTCACAGGCTCCATCCTAGACCTACTGAGTAAGAACCTGCATTAAAACAAAAACAAACAAAAAAACCCCCTTCCTTCTGGGGAATTGAATGTTCATCAGTATTCAAGATGAATACTCGGTGATTCTTGTTACCAGAGAAGTTTGGAACATGCTTTTGGACATCACGTGGAAGGTTTTTGATGTCCAGAGAAGTGTAAATCTCTGTCTTTGCCCACAAGATGCTCACTTTAAAGACTTGAGGACTTTCTTTCTCAGAGTGGCCTCCAAAATCTTAGTAATCTTAGTTGAGGACCACGTACGTCTAAATTGAAGAGCACGCACTCTGTCATGAAGCCCCCAGTTCTGAATTCAGGCACCTGGTCTTCTCCCAACCTTGCCAACTTCTACTTTTGTTCCACACTGCCACTGCCCCTGACTGGTCCTTTTGTGACACATGTTAAGAATATGACAGGATATTAAATTAAATGACAAATGCAGTCTTTGCAACAGCTATTGCTTGCAAAATTTGGCAATGCGTTATCATAGCATCCAGGGAATACCAACAGGAGAAAATGAATAATATATATATTTAGTTTATAAAACCTCTGAACTTACTAGCAGCAGGCAAAAATCATTAACATAAATACAATTTTGTAATGAAGTATGTTCTGGCTAGGCGTAAGTATGTGAGTGTATGTGTATGTGTATGTATGTTGGGAAAGATAAGTGATATTTATTTAAATAGCTTTGGAAAGAGGCTTTTTGCTAATTTTATGTGAAACATCAATGGCATTTTTCTGTGAAACTTCAAGTAAGCAAGGAAATGAAATGCAAATATTGACAAATGTCTTCTGGGGAAAGTAGTAACTATATACTGTGTTAAATATGATATGTTAAACAGCTACTCTGATATACTTTTCTTTGGACAACTAAATCCTGATTAATAGTCATGGATTCATACTTCAAGGGTATACACATAATTTTTCTAGATTCTGGCCTTTCTTCAATAACTAGTATCTTCATATGTATGACATGTTTTAGTCTACAGCATAATACCTCGTATATCCCATAAGAAAGCCAGAGCTCTGCCAGGTTAGGTGGGTCACCCAAGGTCATAGAGCTAGCACATAGTGGGGCTGGCATTTGAACTCAGATCTTCTGTGACTTCTCTAAATATGTAGCCGTGTTGATCACGTTGGAGGTGCTGGCCATGAGCCTGAATTGCCGAATGCAAGTTATGCCATGTTTTACTGTTTTGAAAACGTAGAGGTTGTTTTACTCAACCTGAGACACATTTTACAAAGAGCAAACCCTGAGCAAAAATCAATTAGGAAAGCATTCCATCGATCGTAAAGCACCGAGATGAAAAGGCCGTGATTATGAAACTGGCATTGAACCGGTGTGTCCCAGTGTGGGGTTCACTTCCCGGCCGCCGCATCTCCCCTCCCGGCCTCCTTAGGTTTTAGAATCGGGTGTGATGAACCCCTTCAGTTTTGCCCAATTGAGGCCCTGGGAATTCTTGAAAATGAGCTCATACACGTGAAAGAATTGTTCCTATTTGACATACCCTAATGAACAACATCTGTAATGTTCTAGAAATGAAAATAATCACTCATTATCTGCTTCTAAATAAATGTTTGTCAAAGCTGTTCTAAATAGGAACGTGTGCATTGACAGATGCCTCCTTCATGAGGAAGCGTGCAGAACCCAATCCCCTCTCGGTCATCCGTGGAATGTGGGGGCTGTCTGTCTGCAGGGACTGTCCCCTCTCTCACTGCACAGGGAGCCACCCCCGTGGGCACTGCAGGGCTGGGCCTCCCAGGATAATTTTCTTCACACTAAACTCCAGATGTCAGCCAGTTTCTCAGCCTTGGAGGGTGAGAGAATTTGCCTCGAAACTCCTGACCCACCCCACTGTGCCGGAGCAACCCTGCAGTCCGTGGGCGGCCAAGCTGTCCGTGAGCTTTCCATGAACGTCAAGGAACTGGACAGGCGTGCCGTCACCCTGACCTCACGGCCCTGGCTTCCTCATGCGCAGTTTCTAGGATGTGGCTCTCAGCCCCTCAGTGGGGGACCTTCTCCACCTTCCTTTCCTTCAAGTCCTCTGGACTTGCCCTCCTCCGCAGTGTCTAATTCCCCTGGTCTTGCCGTTGTCGCTTGGGTGTCTCCTTTCCTGTGTGTCATCTCTTTTCAGGAGTGTGGCGTCTTCTGTCTTCTCTTCGAGGGTTTTCGTGTGTGCGATTTTTAGGTTATATGTTCCCTGAGTCATGTTGGCTTCTTTTGCGTTGCTCTTGTTTTGTTGGTTTTTTTACCCTTTTAAATTTTCTTGTCTTGGCCTTGTCCTGACATGTTGGGGGGTTTCTCAAAAGGACTAGTAATGTTCGACTGCCCACTTTCATTTGAAAGGGAGTCTGTGGAAATCAGAGACGCAGTGCGCACAGAGTGACTTCCTGGCAGGGGCTGCCCAGAGGCTCCACAGGAACCTCAGGTTTCGTTGGAGAATCCACTAGTGCTGTCTCTGGATCTTTTGTCTTGGGCTGCTCGGTTTCCCCGGGAGAAATTTGCTATCTCCTGCCTGGGGCACAAGCTGGCTGCCAAGGCTCCGGGCTCTGGGTAAGGAGTGGGCATGGGGACATAGCCCCTGACCACATGTAGCTACTTATAATTAAATTAGTTAACATTTTAAAAGTTCATTCCTCAGTTGCATTAGTCACATTTCAAGCGTTCAAAGGGCAGAGCTGACTCTTGAGTAGTTAGGCAGGTCAGCTACAGAACATTTCCTTTGCCTCAGAAGGTTCTTCTGAAGAGCGTTGCTCTAGATTTTCACTTCGTCTTCTGGAAGGAACCTGCCCTGGCTGGGTCTGGGGTCCTGAAGTTAGAATCTCGCTGGCTCGACCTCTCCAGAAAGAAAACCTCACCCTTTGTCTGGAGAGGAGGTGGGGGCTGTGCTCCTCCCAGCACGTTACCAAGTGCCCTGCACGGGCTGGTGACCGTGTTCCTGGACCCTCCTCTTCTGCAACGCGGCACAGCTCTCCTTGGTGCTGCCTGGGTGGGCACTTAATTTACACCTTCGCCGTTCTGCTAAGTCAGTTACCTCTCACCCGTCTCCTCTCCAGCTCCCCAAACTTTGCTGACATCTTTCGTGCACTGTCACCTCCCCTTTCTGTTTGCTCTGTCTTTGAGGTTTTATGAGCCTTTTACCCTTTTACCCCACTCGTCTGCTTTAGCTGTGGTTCCTCAGGAGGAACCGCTGCTCGTGGGGTGTGTTGTGCCCACTGTGTTTGAACTGGAAGGACTGTCACTTTTTACTATCTGTGTCAGAGGCCTTAGGCAAGGAAATGGACTCTAAGGAATCTTTTGCCTCTGGCAAAAGAAGGCATAATTATCAGGACTTGCAGGTGAGCTGCTGATGGCCAGGGTTGCCCAGTGAGCACCGCAGCTGGTAGGCAGAGCCAGTGAGCCCAGGACCCGAGCGCTTGCCTGCCAGCTTAGACGGCAGCTGCTCCCTGCAGCCACGAGCTTGCACCTGGATCCAGATGTTTAGATGGAAGGAGGATGCCCATGGCTGTGCAATATCTCAGGCTTGTCAATTTTCTCCCTTTTGTTAAAGACGAACTTCTTTGAGACAGAAGCAATGACTGAGGGTCAGACTCTGGTTTCAGTATCATATCGCAAGAACTAACCCTACCCTGACGTTCATCCATCCATCCATCCATCCAATAAACATTTATTTAGTGGGTTTAGGTGCCTGACCTAGATTCCACAAAATAACAACAGCAGTGATAATAGAGTATCAATTATTTTTAAATGACTGATAATATAAAAACTTTTAAAAACAATCTATTTTCTCATATATTTTCTACAATGCTCTGCATTCTTTTAATAAAATTAATGCATGCCATTAAGATAGGGTTTAGACATAAAATTGGGATTAACCAAAATTCTGAAATCATTGAAATCTGAACAAATGTTTTCGCATCAGTCCTTTTCAGCTGTTGAACTCTCGCTCTCTGTTAGTTCCTTCTGACTGCTGATGAACACATTCCTCTCCCAGCTTGATGTTCTTCTGCGGCTCCATCTCTGTTTCTTTGTGAAGCTTCCGGACGATGGGAGGTTTTGTGGTAATAGGTTTTACTCTTCCTTCGGCCTGCATAGATTGAATAGTTGCTCTAGAGGCCTCGTCCTGCAAGTGTTTCCAGCTCTGTGTGGAAAAGACTCGAGTCTGCAGATAGGCTGCGTTCCTTCCATGGACGCTGTGCTATGAACCATCTGCCTCCCCAAGGCCGTTCACCACCAATGGCTCATTCCCCTCTACCTTTAATTGTGTTTCAGGTCTCTCTCCTCTAGTTGCATCCCATGCCTTGCCTTCCTTTCATGGTCTCCCCGCGTGTCACACAACTGTGCCCTGCATTCTCCCTTCTTGCCCTGCAAACTGGCCTTGCCCCCTTCCCCCTGAGCCTGAGCGCTCCAGTGATCACAAGTGTGACCACGGCCTCTTCCCAGCCTCCCTCCTGACCCCGCCGCAGTCTTCACAGCACTGACCAGCCTTTCCTTAGCACTCACTCTGCCTTCAGATTTTAATGATTCTAGCTCCCTCCCTTACCTTTCTCTTGTTGGTCCTTTCTGAAATACCTGCTTCTACCTCTATTATTGTCCCTCTCTAAAATTCTGATTTTATCACCATTTTTTTTTTTTTTGACTTTCATAATGTTTATCTCGGAGTACTCAACACTATGAGTCAGTCCCAAATTTATTTCCAGGCCTGACCTCTATTCCCACTCTCGTCCATCCAGGGCATTTGCAGTGATTCTCCTATTATCTCAACCTCAACACATTGGAGTTCAAGTTCAAGTTCATGTTCTTTTCAAATTCTCACCTGATTCCCCTGATTCTTCTATTGTTACCATGTTCTCCATCTCCGTAGGTTAACACTGTTACTTTTGACTTTCCCATCTCACTCCATGTACCCCATAATCAAGTCTTATTACCTTCCTCCACCTTTTTGTTCCTTTCCACATTATTTTAGGGCAGGTCATCATGACTTCAAACTTGTTTTCGTGTAAGAGCTTTCAATTTATAGCTTTTTGCCCTCCCACTGCTCCCATGACATAGGCTGACATAGCCTAACCTTCCTAAGTTGATGCTGTATTATCTCACCGTTCAACTCTACTGTGGTTAAGACTTCCCTGCTGTCTAATGAGATAAATGTCCAAGCTTGGTGCTCGAGGCTTCCTGTGGTCTAGGGCCAGCTTCTCTTTATATCCTCGCATTTCCCCTGGACACTTGCGTCTTGTAAACCCCCCTCTAAAGCTGTTCTGTGCTCTCCTGAGCCTCTGCTTTGCTAACCCTCTTCACCCTATTGCATATGAATTTCCCCTGGCCTCTCCCTCCACGTGAACTCTCCAAGGCCAACCCACGTTTCAAGGCTCAATTAAATTATCCTTAAACTTGGAATTCTTCCCAGCATTCTCCCGCCCACTGTGGTCACTTTCTCTCCTAAACTCAGAATAAATATTTCCTTATCTCCTTCTGTATTACTGTGGTCCCTTTTCATTTCTACTCTGCTCTCCTTTTTTAGTTTGCGTTGTTTGATTCTGAATTTCTGTGTTCCAGGGTAACATGGTCTAGATTTCAAATCCTTGGACTAGGAATAAAAACTTATTTATCCGTGCCTGTCCTCAGTCAAATTAAATATATCGAACAGGTGAATATTTACTGGTAGATTTGGGCAGCAAAAAATGAATTAAGTGAACCAAATAATAAAACAACCAATAACTTTTTCACTTTACCTAAAATATAGCTAGAAAAATGTTAATGGGAACAAGTGGTGAAGGTTTAGTGCTGCTAGCTTTTAAATTTTACTCAGCTCTTTGGTATGTGACCAAACATAACAATGATGTCAACATTAGATCAAGTTTAAGGTCAATAAAGCAAAGATGAATCTTGCAGGCTGGCCTAAATCTAACAACTGATATGGCATTTTGACAAAATTTATCAAATAGCATTGTTTTCCCCAAGAAACTAAAATCTAAAAAATTTGGTTTATCTGAATTTTTTTTTTACTAATTATGAGCACATATTGTGGGTTAATGACTAATGTCCCATTTTTATTGTTCTGTTTGAAGTGCTTTGTTCTTTATAGGTACCAACCAAGTAGATACCCATGGAATTGGATATTAACATCCACTTTTAACCTTGGTACGCCTCACTGGTTTGAGTATGAAATGAAATCATTAATAGTGTTTGCATGAACAACGTAAAAAACTTCTTTTGTTTCTCAGAAGATGAAAATATTTAGTTGTTTAGGATTCACAGCCCCTTTCCTGCTGAGGAGGCTCCCTGGGCCCCTTGTTCTTCTCTTTTGTACAACTGTCACGATTCTCTAAGTTGGTGTTGCATGTCCCTTAGCAATTCCTGTGGATTGGAGAATGAGGGGCATTCTGTTAAAAATTATGATATGCATTTTTTTCCTCGAAACTTAAATATGAAAGAAGGGGAAAATCAGAAGAGGACTGAAGTGTATTTATAGCTTTTTAATAACTTCCTTTCTTGCCTACAACCAACTGGGCTCTTGGGTGCATGGTAACAAAAGACATGATGAGTCAGCAATTTTAAGTCGGTCAAGATAGAGTTAGTTCCCCGCAAAGGAAAGTGAGTAGGTACAAAGTGATGAAACAAAAACATGCTGGACTTAGTCTGAAAGCCAGCAAACCTAGAGGGGCTGGGAGAGGATGCTTCCTCTGTTTTTCCTGTTGACCACGTGTGATGTTATGCTGCCCTCCGCCACATCTCTGCCCCTTCCCTCAGCCAAGAATTGCTTTCAGCAGAATGAAGCCCATAATTCAGCCTTCAGTTACATATTTCTTTTTGTGAGTTCCTACGGGGCTGTTCTTTACTACATTCCTTTTGTCTCCATGTGCCATGCCCTTTCTTTCAAAAAGGATGCTCCTGAATTTCAGCTTACATTCAGGCAGTGTTATGCAGGTGGTCATAATAAAAGTAATAATGTCCGATAGCAGGTTACATAACTCTGCTTTTATTTCTGCCAGTATTAATAGCTCTAATGGTGCCAGAGAGCACCGATCAAAATGAAGATTGAAATTTGAGTACTTCTAGTCCATTGTGTGCTTGAACTATCAGGATTTCATGTGTTTGTGCAGATAGTGAAAAAACCATAGTAAAGAGCATGGAGGGAGATTACTGAGAATAGGGTGTATTTGGTCTACTAAATGCACAGGGAGCAGGTGGGATGGGGTAGGCTTTCAGCTCTCTAAGCACTTTGCTGTGAGTGTCATTGGGGAGGGTCAGTTTCTTCACTCAGTGTCAAGTCAGTTTCATGAAGTCCTTTTTCCTTGCTTTTTTCCCCGTGTCTCTTTCTTTTTTTTTTTTCTTTTTTCTTTTTTAAATCATCTTGAACCTGCTTCTGTTGGCCCAGGCCAAGTTGGGACATGGTCAACTCCCGGCCCTGCTGTCGTAGGACTACTCCCCCACAGGAAGCAGTAATTATCTCTGTGTTTAGGTTGTTAGCATAATGAAGCATTTGGTTTTCAAATGAAACCCAATCTGAATGGACTTTGCTTTCCCTTGGCCAGGGGAGGCAGGCATCTGGTGGGCCTGCACAGATAAGAGCTTGAGGATACTGCAGCTTTGTGCAAAGAGAAGGAACATTCAGCTGGGACAGGCATCTGACAATGTTTTGAAGAGCAAACACAATTTCATGGAGCAGGACCATTGTGGTTGAATCTATTTTAAGAGGACTTTGAGCAGGACTGGACTTTTCCAAAATTGGCAATGAGAGTCCAGATAGGAGGACATGCACTGGGGAAGACCCGAGTGCAGAAGAACAGCGGGAGATACAAGAGAGAATCAGTTCAACCGGGGCATGCTATGAGCGAGATGACTGAGTGTTTGCTCTAATTCCATAATAAAGAGAAGCTGGAAGTCAATGCACAGTTATTTATAGCTCACTGTGCTTGATGACATTCAAGATAATTAGGGCAAACTATGGACTGGACTTGTTTTATGATGTGGGCTGTCAATCACCACGAAGCCTCTCATGGTCATCAGTTGAAGAATTGTGCAGGTAGACATTGGCATACGCAGATTTTTCTCGCCTGACAGCCTTGCTCCTGATTTCACAGAGAAGCAAAGGAGAATGTCATTATCCTCCCCCTGCCAAACATGCCAGCGGACAGGTCTGTATCCATAAACTCTGCCGTCTCTCCAGTGACAAGAAATGACTTCTTTCTGTCCTGGAAAAATCTAGCCTCCCCTATGCCCCCGTGTAGTGGACTCCTCCTTTTCTCCACTCTTCTGGAATTTTGTTCCTGAAGTTACTCCCTTTAGCTCTTATGTAATGAAATTTTAATTTATACTGGGTCATTTGCATCAGCATATAAAAGTACAGTATTTTCTCCCTTTTAAATATCCTTCCCAGGACAGAATTATCCCTCCAGCTCCTATCCCATTTCACTGCTCCCTTTAAGGGAAATTTCCTAACAAGCGTCTCTTTCTGTTTTCTCTTTCTCACTTCACATTCTCATTTGAGTGTATTTCAAGCAAGACTTTGATCCAACAATTTTGCTGAAATGATCACTATCAAGGTCACCAACAACTTTCATTTCCCCGAGTCCTGTGGTCCATTCCACTCCCCGGCAGCCTTCAGTAGAGTGCTCGGTCCTCACTCTCCAAACACGTGATCCACACGTCCTTGCTGGGGTTTCTCCCATTTCATAAGCCCCTCATTCACCTGATACTCTAAAGGTCAGCCTGGATTTGGAGCCGATCACCAACCTTCTGTCTACATTTACGCGGCAGGTAATTTCCCTCATCTGCAGGGCTTTAATTTCCAAATACACAGAATGCTCTTTCCAAGCCCTTTCCCTGTTTTATGCACTTATTACTATCTGACGTTATGCTATGAATTCATTCTTCATTTGTTTATCTTCTCTCACTAAAAACAACCTCCAGATGTGCAAGGAGCACCGTGTGTTTTGTCTACTATCATATCTTCAGTGCTTAAAATAATGACTAGCCCATAAGAGGAGCTCAATAAATATATGGTGAACAAGAAAATAAAGGCACAAATAAATCAGTGAATCTTGACCAGGAAGCATCCTTCTAACTTTCCATCTCATCATGTGCATAACTAAAGTGGGCAGAGCAGGTGAGAAGTACCCTTTAAAACCACCACCTTAACTAGATTTACTTATTTATCTCGTTACTGTTTTTGAAATAACATTTTACAAGTACAAATGTAAGACAACTGCAGACAAATTTGAAGGCATTTGATATGTACCCACCAGACAGATTTTTTTGAAATCAATTTCTGTCTCTAATTCAATGATCCCTGCTATAGAATGAATTATATAGCCCCCTAATTTACTTGTTGAATCCCTAACCTCCCTCAATGTGGCTGTATTTGAAGATAGGGCTTTATGGAAATCATTAAAATTAAACACCATCATAAAGTTGGGGCCCTGATCTGATAAGATTTGTGTTCTTATGAGAAGAAACTCTGGAGACTCGCTCTCCTTCTCTATCTGCCAGGGAAGCCAGGAGCGGGGCCCTCCTGACAACCCGGCCCTGCTGACACCTGATCTCCAACCTCCAGCCTCCAGAACTGCGAGAAAATCACTTTCTGTGTTTAAGCCACCCAGTCTATGGTGTTTTGTTGTGGCAGCCTGAACAGACTAACGCAGTCCTCCATGCTGCCTTAGTTGCTGTTTGTTTGCTTTGCTTCTTTGCACGTTTATCAGTGGAAATCTTCCTGTGTGAATCCTCAATAAATGCATATCTAGTTCCAAGTTCTCTGTGTGTACTAATGCACTGATGTATTATATGCATCATAAAATATATACCAAAAGAGAAATAAAAAATCTTACAATAAAGGTAAAGTAGACATAATTTTAAAATTTATTGTTAATCACTGCAGCATCAAGCTATCTTTTGCTAATATCTCAATGCATGGTGTGATGGTTAATGTGAGTATAAATATGTACAGTATCATACATAACATAGGGTCAGGTAGTAATAAGTGTATAAGTCTTCTGATAATTTTGAATGATCTGGGCTGATTTTTTGCCAGAACCAATTCGACCATCATCATTTGCCTCCTATGAGGGTTGACAGAGATGCTTCAGAAACCAGCCCTTCCTCTGCTGGTCACATGTGTTTGCACTGTAAGTTTCATGTTCAGTAAGTACTTTCTCCACTGGAACCTGTGAAAGCCAGCTGCCCATTTTGTGGGGATTTACTTAGTGAGACTTGATTATATCCACAATTCTATTTACTGCTGTATGTAAGGTGGCATCCACATGACTTCCACGGCAGTATTTGTTGAGGGTGAGCAAAGAGACAAGGATAACTCGTTAACCCCTTCAGGTGTGGGCTGTATTCTGTTTGCATGAGGCCCTGTGTCCATGCACATGTGACGTGTAACCAGCTGATATCGGGATGAAAAGGAGCAAAAAGTGCTAGTCCACATAGTAAATATTATTCAGGTCAACGTTCTCTTTTTTAAATACAACTATATAATATACAAATGGAAATTCTAAGAAGAAACTCCAGAATTTCTAAGATGAAACCACTGTCCCGCTTCACAACCTCTCTGGGCTATGTACCTGCTTCGTATGCTCCCTAGGTAAGTATGGTATGCAGCCAGGTTTGAAAACCTCCTGTTTTTCCAAAATTTGCCTTTGATGTTAATAGGTTGTCATCTTGTTGTTGTTCTTCTTCCACTTCTTCCTTTTCTTTTATAGCAATGCCCTGTGGCAGTTGAACTTTATGTGTTTGGCTATGCAATGACACATAGTTGCTTGGCAAAGCACGAGTGTTAATGTTGCCGTCAGGGTATTTTGTAGACGTGATTCACACAATCAGTTGACTGTAAGTAAAGATTATGCTCCATAGGCTGGGCGCGGTGGCTCACGCCTATAATTCTAGCTCTCTGGGAGGCCGAGGCGGGCGGATTGTTTGAGCTCA
>NW_012149408.1:2888175-2948695 GCF_000956105.1 Propithecus coquereli
TAGGTACAAAGTATAAACCAAAAATCAACTATAATTCTAAGGCGCAGAAGGATCATTAATAAAAGGATCGTTAATAAAAAGTCATGAAACATGGGGTTCCAATTATTTATGTGTTTGTCTTTTTTGTCATACCATGAGCTTCCTGAGAGTAAACGCTTCCTGTTATATATTTTTTATGCCGTTGTCTAATACTGTGTACTCTCTAGCCCATCATAGATTCTTAACACACACTTTTAAATAAATGGCTAAGAAAATGGGAGAATGGAAGAAAAGATGAAAAAAACTATTAAATTATTGAATAGATATATGAATTGATAAATCTGGAGAAAATTCAAGATAAGAGTTATGAGTCAGCAAAGGAAAGGGTGGCAGGAGCTGTACCCAGGAAGTGGAGGGACTGATCTGACACAGAGCATTGGGGCTGGAATGGATTTATACCAGCTCCGATATGCAGCACTCTGCACTTTTTGCAGCAAGAATCAGCTCCATGAGCAGAAGAGGACGGTGGGGTTGGTCCAGCGCCGGAACCGGGAAGCAAAACCAACAAAAAGCAAGAAAAAAGGAACCGAAGGGGCCCAACCGGTAACGTCCAGGTGAGATAAGAAAGAAGGGAAGGCAAGGAGAATTAAATAATTAGCTGTCTTCCTACGGTTAAAACACACATATGGTGGAAGAAAGAGAGGACAAGAGGAAGAAGCTGTGTGCAGTGTGATACCTTGAAGTTCCTATTTTCAGGTGTGAAGAATTTCCAGGTGATAACAAGATTCACAACTGGACCGTGGGAGCAAATCCCTGAGGTAAAACGGAAAAGAAGATCATGGAGACCAGACAAGTGAAAACTTTGAGACAAGCACCTCGTATGGGCTCTCCATATGGGCACTGCAGTGACTCAGGAAGAGGATGGACTTAGGGAGGAAAAAAACGACTGTGAGCTAAATATTAACACCTTCTCTGAGTTTAGCAGCGAGTCAGAAAGATGAAGAGGTGACCGGGCAGGGGTGAGAGTGAGTAACTAAGCCTTGTGGGGTCTGCGAAGTGTTCAATATGGTGAAAGAGGAAAAGTCCTGAGAATGAGATCTGGTCCTGAGACATGTGGAGTGAGTAGCCTCATGCACTGTACAAGAGGCGAGATCCTTTTGATGGAACTGGTTTAATGTAAAGTAATTTGATTATTTATTGGAATTTGCTTCTGCTGTTAAAGGCTAGAAAATTTAGATCGTTGGAAATTTAAGGGTTTCATTCTGTGTTATTTTGTTTTTAATAGGTCAGAGGATTCAGGTCTTATGTGGACAAGGCTAGCTGGGATAAATAGCATCCCACTGATTAAAAGGGTTGGAGACAGGTAACAGCGGACGTCTTGGCACCCAAGGGAATGTGCTAAAACTTAGAATAAAGAGACCAAAGAGAATGAAGGGGAATTGAATGAAATTACTGCCTCTTTTTCCATTGCCTGGGGTTAGCAGGGATAAACAGGTAAGGTTTACCATTGGGTTATAAAATGTGCTACCATTAGTTTACATTTTTCAGTTCTCCCTCGGCACTTAAAGTGAATAAATGATATGATAACTTTGGTCAAATAATGAACCAAGTACAAAAAGCTTAGTTTTATCATTTGTAAAGTCTTTCTCTTTTCGAAAGTTTCTATATTTAACTTACTGACTCATAGATCTATCTAGGAAAGAAATGTGCAATTTTATTTTTTTATTTCAGTAACTTTTGAAAAAACCAATTTATAAGTAGAAATTTTTTCCTTAGGGATTTAAAGATTTCTCCTTGCATTCAGCCAACCTCTTTGTCCTATACTTGATGTTTGTGACAGTAACTTTCTGGGCATATAATTTGCTAATTATAAAATGGCCCAGTTGGAAATTTCTGAACTGGGTATTGGTTTTACTGCTTAGCTGGCCATAGTTGGAATGGGCAAAAGGAAAGGAAATAGTTCTCATATTCATTGGTTATTCGAGCACACTGAGTTATTTGCATCAGTATTTATACAGGCATGGTTGAATCTGGAAAACTTGTTGGATTCATAAAGTGTTTCAACTAGCATTTTTGGTTTTTATTCATTTTGAATTCTTCTGGGGGCAACTCTTTGAATAACCTACAACATAGCACCCTGTGCATTGGTGACACTTTCTTACTGTTCTAGCCTACACAAGTTGATCTTTTCCTAACAGTTTAGAGTCTTTCTATAAATGATGTGTGAGAAAGTAAAAGAGCAGCAGATTTTATTTTCCCTATTTTCAACTGTAGGGAAAGTTGACATTCAAATAACTTAAATGTCAGTCTGAAGCTCAGGTGTGCTGATTCTACTTTGATGCTTTAGCTGTGGATCCAGATGGTCTATCTGAAGCAAAATCTTACAGATGATCATGAAATTTTAGACTCATAAGATCTTGTGGCAAGGAAATCACCTGGGGAAATCACTCAATTCAGCCTTCAGTTACTCTTTGTGTGTGTGTGTATTCTGATCATTTTGTATAGTTAGTTTGTTCTTTTCTTTAAGATGTCCAATGAATGAAAATATTTCTATGTAATGTTTTTCAGTAATTTATTGCCCTAGAAGTGCTTCTGTTAAAAATACAAATATCTTAAAAAGTCAAAAGGCAAACAGAGTGCTCAGCATTAGATAATTGCACATAGAGCAGCAACCACAAATCTGAAGTTAATACAATAAACCATTCTCTGGAATGCAGAAGCAGCTTCTCTTGTTCATTGGGCACTATGATGAGAGCATTAGAAAAAGAACATGGGGGAACTTTAATAACTATGTTAACATGAGCCTACATAAGTGGAATATATGTTCAGCGATTTTATAATCTCAAGACACTTTAACTTCATTAATCCCTTTCTCCTTTTTTGTTGGTATCATAGATTTTAGTTACATCTATCCCAGGAAGGTTTAAACTCCACAACACAATATTATTATTGTTTTATACCAGGGTTGGTAACAATAGTTCTCAAGTAAAATCCTGCCTGCTGCTTGCTTTTGTAAATGTTTTATTAGAACACAGCCATGCCTAGTAGTTTATTGGTGTCTGTGGCTGCTTTTGCTCTACAGTGGCAGAGTCGAATAGTCATGACACAGGCGATATGCCCTATACACCTGAAGTATTTACAGATGATCCTTTACAGAAAGAGCTTGCCAATCCTTGTTTTATACTATTAATTTTGATTTCAGTTTACCCCACACACGTATCCCTTCCATTGCTGTTTTTTCCTTCCTGATTTTCTATGCATGTGGCTAGAATCATTTTCCTTCTGCAAGGACTCTCTTTAATATTTTTTCAATGCAGGCTGCTGGTAAAAATTTTCATTTGCCTTAATTTTAAAAGGATTTTTTCCAGATATAGAATTCTAGTTTTGAAGCTATTTTAATTTTTACTTTTTGGCACTTTACATGTGTCATTCCATTGTCCCGCGTCTTCCATTGTTTTTACTTAGATGTCATCCAGCAGAGTTACTGTTGCTCACTGGCAGGTGGCGCCTCCCTCCCCTTCACTCCAGCTATGCTACTTTAAGATTTTCTCTTTATCCTCTTCTGCTTTATATTTTTAGTAACTGCTTTGCTGTGATTTGTCAAAGTGTGGTTTTCTTTGTATTTGTTCTGCTTGATGTATGCGGAGTTCTTTGAATCTGTGGGTTGGCATTTTTTATAAGTTTTGAAAACTCCTCAACCATTTCTTTTTAGATGTTTCTTCTGTCTCATTCTCTCTCCTTTCTTTTTATGGTACTATAATTGCTCTAATGTTAGATCTTTTTACTGTGTCTCACATGTTTCTTATATTTATTTTTTACATTCTCCTTCCTTTTTTTCCTCTGTGCTTTAGTGTAGCTATTTTATAGTGGCTTATTATTATCCTAACTCACAAATCCTCTTTTCTGTTTTGTCTAGTCTGTTTATTCCATCCATCAAGTTCTTAGTTTTGTCTATTATAATTTTCAGTTCTCAAATATCAATTTGATCCTTTTTATAAAATCCAATTATTTTGCTAAATTATTTAGTTTTCATCCATTTTCCATTTTCTTCATCATTATAATCGCAGCTATTTTAAAGTCTTTTTCTAATAACTCCAATATCTGATAATGTTTGAGTCTGTTTCTAATGTCTTGGATATTGGACTTTAGTCTTGTCTCTTGGCATGTCTCACATTGTTAGACGTTGCATACAACAAATTACAGCATCTTTGGATGATGCTATCTTCCTCTAGGTAGGGGTTAATTTCTACAGAAGGCAGATAGAGTGGGGACTGGTGACTGACAGCTAAAGTCAGGGCCTGAGCTGCCATGAATCAGAATGTGATTTTGCAGGCATTGTCTACTTGTGTTCTACCTTGATCCCAGAGGTCACCCTCCAGCAGTCCCATTTAATAACCTGAGATGTTCTCTGGGATTCTAGCTAGTTCTAGACTCTGAGGCTTATCTCTTTAACACCATTAGACTTCCCAACACTGTACTGTTTGGATTCTTTGCCTCACTCTCGATGCAATTGAAGACTTCTGAAAATGTCCTGAGGATGAAACTAGCTAAGGATTGGACTCAGATCCCTGCCTCTCACTGCTTTTAATAATCTTGTCCTCTCTGTCTCTACTCTTCATCTCTGCAGTTTCATGAGGTTGTGAAAATTTCTGCTGCCTTGCTGTCTTTCAGCAGCAGTTTCTGTCCAGAATTAAATGACCACATATTCTGCCTCTTGCCTGGTGCCCAGTATTGACAAGCTTTCTGGGAAAAAATGTTGATACAGAATAGCTAAACTTTCTGTGTGGTCTTTCATGGTTGGTTGATTCATCAGCTCTCAGAGGCCTTTAAAAAGATGCACTTTTAATTTTATCTAGGCTTTTAGTAGTTCTTGTCTAGAATATTGATCTCCCATAAGCTCCTTTGTCATCTCTGCAAGTGGAAGTTCAATTGCTTAAATAAATATGGATTCAGCACTCAAAATATATTTGAAAGCTTTTTCTTTTTAATAAGTGTTAAGCATGACCAACTGTTTTAATTGATTTCAAAATCTTTTTTCCAAGTGGTGACACTTGATTGGTTTCATTGATGTCGCTACCACAAGTGGTTTTAAACCATTTTATTTCTATTATTATTTTAATGGTCACCGTGCAAGAAAATTGAAACAAAATCACTCCATACTTCAATCAATGCATATTACATTATTTTGCTTAATGTTTCAAAAGCATACTATAGAGTATTTATTCTGTGAGGAAAGAAGCTAGATATCTAGACGAACCTAAAGTAGTCTAGTAACTTGGTGATTTACATTTTTAATACTCTTTTCTAAGTAAGACAAATGGAAACTAGTGGCCTGGTTAAACTTTATGATGGCTTAAGTTAGGAAACTCTGTTTATAAATTATGGGTGGTGGGCTGTGGTTTATTTAGAATTAACTGAAGCTGCAATTATAACTATCCAAGTGTGTCAACCTTTCTTGTCAGGCTGAACGTGGTTGTGAAGGTTGCTGAGGAAGGAAGGCCGAGCGCCTGGATGGGATGATTGACAGCTCAGAGATTGCTCTAGCCGAATTGCCCCTGCATGTGGCTCTGTCTCACATGTCCTCATAACAGTGATTCATCCCTTAATAACCTCCTTTAAAAATATTTTGCTCCTATCTGTCTGTGGTCAAGAGTGAGCCTCTGATTTAAAATTTTATACCCTTGCTGACTTTATCCCTTTAAAAATAAAGAGAATATTGACATGATGTTTGCTCAGTTTCCTAACACACATCTGGCTTCCAAGTACCTTATTTTTAAGAAATCATTTTTTAAGGTCAAAGTGAATATAAGTAGTAAATTCTTACCTATTAAGATCAAATTAAACTGAATTTTGAGCACTTATAGAAAAGGATTATATTGATGCTTCTGCTATTAAGAATGCAAAAGTTATCAGAATAGTTTAAACAATCCTTTGGAAGGGATACTTCATCTACTTAAATAAACTGTCCTGAGGTTCCGGCGAGACATTCAGTTATGCACCGCAGATCAGAGTCACAATTCTTCAAAACAAAACTTTCTTTTCAAAAGTTTTTATAAAAATTACTTCAGATAGTTTTTCTATCCTCTTTGGACATTAACTAAAACTTTTAAGTTAATCCGAAAAGGAAATGCCATTAACACAGCACCCGCTGCCACTTTCCGGGTAGTTTGGCTCTGCTTTAAATCCTTAAATTAAGTACAGAAAGGCCACGATCTCTTAAAAATAACCCTATTTAACAAGGGCTGGCAGGAACCTGAGAATTTGAATATATGTTGGCAGAGAGCTAAGATTTAGAAAAGATTAGAATGTGAGGAGACAGTTTTAAGTTTGGGAGCCCCAATGTGGGTTCTTAGCAAGCAAATTAGGGAAGTATCTTGAGGGTCTGTGCTCAACATTATTTCATGATTACTGAGGGAAGAGTCAGGATCAAAATAAGATAATATTTCTAAACACGTAATTAGTGTTTCCTTACTAAGGAATTTTAAGGACTGTGTTCTCGTATTCCTTGCTGTTTCTAACAGGAGCGATTTTTATGGTCAGTTGGGTAAGAAGATCAGAGTTTCCAGAGCAAAAGCAGATTCTCAGTGAAGACATGTTTTGAATCCTCAATATTTCTTCAGTCTAGCCAGATAGTCACCATGTTTGAAGAATGTGAATCCTCAGGCCTGCGTACAGCCACCATATTCGGTTTTTTAATTTTTGGTGTTTCTGCTGAGATAAACATCATCACAATCTTTTCCTTTTGATTTCCACATGGGATGTTTTTGCTCACTATACTCCCAAACCCTTAGCGTATTTGCTGGAGTTGCTGATGACAATTTGTAGTTGTTTGACAATTCAGGTCTATGGAGGACAACAGACACATATGGATTACTTCGGGGGCAGGTCCCTCTGTGGATAAGAAAGCAGACAAGAATGAATTAGTAGCTGTCTCTCATGGACATTGTTAAAAAGACAGGAAACAATTGGGGAATAATAAAAGCCTGCCAAAAAGGAACATCTGGTAATAATGTTTTATGACTTTTTCCCCGTAAGAGTACTATTTGAAAACTTTAGACAGTGTAAGAAGCCTCAATTTATGTTATTTTCCCAATGTTTGCTTTCATCTCTTTGTATGCCATGCATTCATGAATAACAGAATGCAGTAATGACAATTCTCATTTTCCAAGGGTATAATCAGTTTTTTCCTGTTCAAAAGTATGTGAACAAAGCCTCATTTACATCTCTCCTGGTGTTTCATGGTTGAGTAACAATGTACTACATACCACAGAAAATTCCTTATGCCAGGTTACCTGAGTACAGGAAATAACAATCACAGCACTTCAGAGATGACAGGTAACTCCCCGGAAAAGACAGGTACAGTGGGCGTGGAATGCATATATAGCAAAATTGGGGTGTATTTACTGAAAGTAATAGAAGAAAAACAATAGTCAATGTGGGAAGGAAATGCTAAGACAAGGATAAAGAAATGCAGGCTGACTCATAACAAATGTACCTGGGATGAAAGCAGGAATGAGTTTAGAAAAGATTTTTGTGGGGAAATGGGCTGCCTGGTTAAGTGGTCTTCGAAATTCTCTCTCTCTTTCTTCTCTCTCTGAGGACTGCCTCTGACTCCCCAAATCTCATGTTCACCCAGTCTTACGTGTTCCTGTTCTCAACATGTAACCATATGTGGTTTCATATTTTCAATGTCTGTATTTGTCTTTTCTAAAACACATTCATGAGCCCTAAGAGTACAAACTACATCTGGTACAGTTGGTTGGGGCTCCTGCCTTTCTCTTGCTTCCAAACAGAGGGCAGTCCCTCTGACAGGTTGTTGAGACACGACAGTGGCATCAAATGTTGTCATTGTTCCCTTCTGCACTGGACTCATAGACAGACATGGACCCATGATGTACAGGGTGGACAACACCACTAGGCACCAGTGATGAGTCTATGGGACGCTGCCCCATGGCCACGGTGTTTGGTGGGTTCTGCGGCACGTCTGATTTGCGCATTCATTTGAATCATCCCAGGTAGTTAAAATTACCAGGTAAAGTGCTTCCTACATCTGTCTGATTTCCCAGTTATCTAAATTGCATCTATGATGTATGAAATTCATTGCTTAGCCTAGTTGTAGAGCAGGAAGGGGACCTCACGTCAGCTCTCTTTTTACTTTGGAAATCGTTATTGATCTCCTTTCTCAGGCTTTTGTTCTCCCACCGAGGCTGGCATCGATCACTGTGGAGCATGCAGCACTGACCACTGAACTGGGCCGCAGAGGGGAATTCAGAGAGAAGAGCTGCAGACATCCAAATAACACGCACTAGACACTGGTTAGAACAAGGAATGATAGTGACCAGCACAGTGGTTTTGTGCAGAAGGAACGCATCAGTGTTGACACAGAGTGGAGGAGCTGCTAACGTCTGAGAGGAGACTCCAGTTATATGGCCAGTGAGGCTATGTGTGTCCCCGTCCTACAGAGCTAAATGGATAGGATCAAGTCTCTCCCCCTAAAATTTTCCTGCCTAGAGAGAAGATTAGAGCCTCCACAAAGGCTCACAACACAGCAAGAATAAGGCCGAGCCAAAGCACACACAGGAAGCCCGCACTAGTTTGCCAGGGCTCTCGTGACAAAGTACCACAGACCCAGGAGCTTAGACAGTGGAACTTAGACAGCTCTGGAGGCTGGAAGTCCAAGATCAAGGTGTCAGCAGGGCTGGTTCCTTCTGAATCCTCTCCCCTTGGCTTGGAGAAGAATGTCTTCTCCTTGTCGTCACACTGATTGCCCCCTGTACCTGTCTGTGTCCTAATCTCCTTTCCTTAGAAGGACACCACTCATATTGGATTAGGACCTGCCCTAAAAGCCTCATTTGAATTAATCACCTTTGCAATGACCCCATCTCCACAGACAGTTACATGCTGAGGTTTAGGACTTCAGTATCGGATATGAATGTCGGAGGGAGGTAATTCAGCCCATAACAGGTCCAGAGAGTAAATACATGAGAGATCAAAGACGTTTGTCCCAAAGAGGAGAGGCTTGACTCGGATTTGAAATATAAGCTACAGTTTTAACGACTGACTAGAAGACCCTCAGGGGCAGGGGTTTCATCTGTGCATTCCCATCAGCCCCTTGAAACCACTACCTTTACATACAAGAGCAATAAGGACATGTTAGTGAGATACAATGACGTCACTTGCTTTTGACTTGGCAGCGTCAGGAGTGAGAGCCTGAGCTGCAGAGGGTCCCCAGGCCCAGGCTTGGATGAGCACACAGTCCATTCTGTCGGCCAAACAGCTCCAGGGCCAGCCTGGTGTCAAGGGTTGGAGAGAGAGAGAGAGAGAGAGAGAGAGAGAGAGATTCATCCTTCCTACGGGAGCAGTGGCAATACTGCCCTGCAAGGTGCATGGACACAGAGTGGGGGAGCAGAATTTGTGTTCAGTTGCAAACTACCATAAAGATAATGGACCATCATTCATTAGAGCTTATATCTGCGATTAAGTGATATATCGAACATGACATTTTAATAGGTTTACTGTAAAATATCATTAGAAAGAATTTAGGGGAGGTTGTTTAGTTTTTCTCTTGTCTAGTACCTCAGTCAAATGAGGATTTATCCTAGTAAAATACTAATTAACCCCAAATATCCCCTAGACAACCACAATTATAATTGTTTTTTGTAATTATAATGTAAATAAATAAGAACTATTCAAAGTTGGAAATTACGGAACATGGAAAAAGTTCGAAATAAGGAGTGAATAATCTGTCTTCTCAAAGTTTCTCTTCTCAGTATAACCTCCGCCAGCAGTTTCTTGAGATTTCTTCCAGGAAACAAACACAAAAGCAGGAGTCTTGCTCTCTGGCACTTGCTCTTCTCACTCCAGGTATTTGCTGGTCCCCTCCTCTCAGCATGCACCTCTCTCCTCACCGCGGCGTATTCTCTCATCTGCTATTCTCGTAATGTTATCACCCTGTCTTCTCTCCATGCATTCCTTAATTCTGTTTTTTGCTACCATAAACAATGCTACAAGGGACATCGCTGGACATATACACCTTTGCAAAATTTTTAAAAGCAAAAATCTATATAGGATAGTACTCTGGAAGTAGACTGCTAGGACAAACGTTAAATATATTTAATATTTTGATTCATATTTCCAAAGTCAACTCCAGACATGTTCCACTGTAACAGCCCATCAGTACGTCATGAGGATGACTATCTTCCCCAACCCCCCTTAAGCACCAGCTATTATCCATTTTTTCCCCTTGTTGATTATTTGGTAGTTTAAAAAAATACACAATTATTACTTTTTATTTGCATTATTTTAATTTTTAATGAAGTTAAGAATTTTTTGATCATTATTAGCTATCAGTCAGCTTTTTCCCCCATAAATGCCTGTCGATGTTCTTTGCTATTTTTATTCATCTTTTATTATATTTGCCTTATTGATTTGTATTAATTAAGAGTTTGTAATTTGAGAATATTGAACTTAGGGTATCAAAATATTCCCAGTTCATCCTTATTTATGGGAAGTGATTTTTTTTAAATTGTGAAATACTAAATAACAGAAGAAATCGTGAAGAATTAGCAAATAATTTTCTCTATATTTGTAATACAAAAGTTTTAAATTCATACAATGTCAAATTTTATCTATTTATTCATTTATTTCATGGGAGGTTTTCTGATAAAACCTGGAAAACCTGTTAGACAAATTCTAAAAGAGCTGTAACACTCAATGTCAAATTTATTAGTGTAGCTTGTGTATTTTGCATGCTATTTTTAGAAGTCTTTCTTACTCTAATATGAAATAATTTTTTTTCTAAAATTTTCATGATGTTAATTTTTTAAAGGGTTCCTTTTTTTTCTTTGTTTTTAGAGACAGAGTCTTCCTCTGTCATCCAGGCTGGAGGGCAGTGACATGATCATAGCTCACTGTGGCTTCGAACTCCCGAGCTGAAGTGATCCTCCCACCTCAGTGCCTCAAGGACAGGTGCATGCCACCATGGTTATATTTTTTATCTGAAATGTACTTTGTATTCTGGGTCAATTCTGTACTCAATTTATTTTTAATGATTCAAATATTTTTTCTACAACATCAAATTATTTTTAATTATTTTAGCGTAAAGGAGGAGGAGTGTATATGTGCTGGCGGGAGGGGACAGGGAAAATGTGAGATGACTTGGTGGAGTGAACAGAATGTGGTCAAAATTAGATAAAATGCAAACTGCAGTTTTATACTTCTGGGGATTCTTGAGAAAGATATGTTTGTAAATATTCCTATAAAATCTTACTTCAGGGAAAGACTGCACTCAAACACAAACACACAGAGACACACACAAAATTTGCTTTTGCTTTAGCAAGACAGAGTAATACACATAGTAGAAAGGAAAAGTTGAAGCTATAGCACATGTTGGAGAATCATTGTGTGTTTGCTTTCCATGAAATCTGCAGACAGTTTTCTATAATGTCAAGTTGAGAAATAAGGTTAAGGAGAGTTTCCCGTGTACCACTTGGCAAGCAGCGGTGACGCAGAGAGCAAAAAGGAGGTAAGAGAACATGTGGTGTTTGTCTTTCCATTCTTGCAATACTTCACTTAGGAGAGTGGTCTCCAGGTCCATCCAGATTGTTGCAAAAGGTATTAATTCACTTTTTATGGCTGAGTAGTACTCCATGGTGTACATATGCCACATTTTATTAATCCACTCATGAATTGATTGGCACATGGGTTGATTCCACATCTTTGCAACACATGTGCTCACTATTAAATTGGAACTAAACAATGAGGACACATGTGCACAGAGGGAAGTAAAACTCAGTGGAAAGCAACCAGGGGGAAGGGCGGAAGAGGGGAGGGGGAAAAATCAACCTAATGGGTACTATGAACACTATTTGGGTGACACCTATAGCCAAGACTCAAGAATTATAAAAACAATCTGTGTAACCAAAAACATTTGTACCCCTTTAATATTTGAAAAAAAAAATAACACACACACACACACACAAAGAAGGCAAGAAAATGAGATGTTGTTTCCTCCTGTTGGCTCATGGGAAGGCTGCATTTCCCATAATCCTTTGCAGCTTGGTCCCACCAGTGGGACGAGGACGGTGGTGATGTGGATGGCTTCCAGGCCTAGCCATGAATGCCCTCCTCGCTCTCCCTGCACCCTCCTCCCCTTTGGTGTCAACCATGGTGGGCTCATGTTGAAGGTGGTGACATCACTAGAGGGAAGATCCTGGGCTGGTGAGTGCATTCCTGAGAAAAGGCCTCCCAAATACCACTGGGCTGTGCATGTGGGAGAGAAATAAACATGTATTGTTTTCGTCTCCACCGTCTGGAGGAAGTTTGTTTTAGCATCCAGCACCAATCACCCTGACTTATATAACCCAACAATATCTTTGGAAAAGTCACAATTTAAAAATACATATTTCAGGGCAGGAGTGTATCTTCCAAATTCATGCATAGGCTATGATGCCAGAATGCTACAAACTGCCAATAGTCGTATATCATGGTGTAGGTTACTACAGCTTCAGGGGGAAGTCCACGACTGGGGCGGACATTCTGCCAGAGGTGAAGATTTGGACCAGGAATCAAAAAGATAA
Source organism: Propithecus coquereli (assembly GCF_000956105.1). Classification (NCBI taxonomy): domain Eukaryota; kingdom Metazoa; phylum Chordata; class Mammalia; order Primates; family Indriidae; genus Propithecus; species Propithecus coquereli. Next base: position 2,900,733 of record NW_012149408.1, read on the forward strand.
AGAGTGACTTGGCATCTCTTTAGATTAGAAACACAAAGTGTATTATTAAAGTAGGGCACATCCTGAACTTTCTGTCTCTTTCCTCCTCATCTTCTCCAGGCTGTTGTACAAAAATACTCATTTTCAGGTATGGCAATACCTTCCACTCAACTCTGAAGCTTCCTCTCAGCAAGCAGTAAGCATTTCCACTCAGGATTTGAAAATGATTTTAAGTGTGTTTGAAAATGTGTGTGCGTGTGTGTGTATGTGTGTGCACGCATATGTGTATGTGAAGGATTTGGGAGTGGTGCTGGAAAGAGTATGAGGATTGCACTTAAAATGATTTGAGGAAGACTATTTCCGTTCTAAGTAGGCAAGTGAGGTTTTTGTACATAAATAGATGGTGTGTCCTGAGAAGGGAGTGTTTACTGAACATCCTTTCCAAGAACAAGAGATGAAACAGAGGGAAAGAAGACAGATGCAATAGTCCATTGGTGAAGGAAATTCAAGTCGTGAAATCATGGCATTTACCTATGTAGATGTATGGAACAAGAAGTTAGTAGCAAAAACAAAGTAGCTATTTGGCCACATTTTAGGGATACGAGGAAAGTCCATTATCAGCTGTCCAACAACGTAGTAGAAGGAAATTCACATAACCCTTGACAAGTGGGAAAGTTCCTCTGCACCACAGGACTCTGCAATTCAAAGTAAACATAATAAAGATTCGATCACCTTTTAAAATGGATACATGCTGTGGTCTGAATGTTGGTGTCCCTCGCAAATTCATATGTCAAAAGCTAATCTCCAGGGCCATAGTATTAAGAGGTGGGGCCTTTGGAAAGTAATTAGGTCATGAGTGGGATTAGCGCCCTTATAAGACAGGCTTGAGGGAGTTTGTTCACCGCTTCTGCCATGTGAGGACACATAGAAGACACAGTCTATGGAGACTGGGCCCTCACCAGACACCCAGCCTGCTGGCGCCTTGATCTTGAACTTCCCAGCCTCTAGAACTGTGAGCAGTAAGTTTCTGTTGTTTATAAATTACCCAGTCTAAACTAATACCCTGTCCACTAAGGTATTTTGTTATAGCAGCCCCAATAGACTAAGACAATACCCAAATACCAAATTCACATTCAAAGTAAGTCAGATTAAGAAATACCCTGCAGAATAAACCACGTAAATATAAGTACGCAGCCTCATGATCAAGTTCAAAAAAAAAGGAATGTGGGAAAATGAATTATAATTTTAAGTTTCCTCTTAGTTATTGATCAGTTTAGAACATTCTTAACTAAATATCTACTTTATCAAGGATTCAAGGAGACATTAAATTATTATTTATTATGGAACTGGTTTTAATTGTAACAAATAAACATTTTACTTTAATGTAATATTGTAGGACGTGTAAATTTCAAAGAATGAGTAACCTAGATCAAACAGAAAAGAATAAATTGTTTATTATTTTTTAAAAAGTTGGTAGCCAGCTCTAAATGTACTCGATCCTTCTCTTCCGTACTTTCTATTAGAGTCTTTGGGCAGAAGGAGGAAGGAGAATGGCTGGATTTTGGAGGTCACAGCGATGTTTCTGAAGTTGTACATGCATGCTGCATTCCTCTTACGTTCTTTTGTCTACTCTCCTCCAACTTTCAGCCTTGACAATTACCTTTACATTCTTCAGCAGGGACACAGAAGACCAAATAGAAAATGTTCAGTACCTATGTTCTATTGAGTAAATTCATACCGTGAAATATCATTATTTTTATAAGAAGACTTGGAATATGTACCCTTCATAAAAAGCCTCAGGGCACAGAATAATAAAAATCTCTAATTAAAATATGTATAACAAGGCACGGGTGTACATTTCACCTGCTCCGGGAGCAGAGAAGCATCTCCTTCAATGTGCATTTAATGAGATTGATTTGTCAGTTGTGGCCACGTTCAGAGAAGGTCAGATTCTTTGGTGTCATTTCATACCAAGAAAATGAAGTAAACCCAGATTTTAATTTGCTGTGTGAAGTTTTTAGATGATACCATGGGAATGTTTTGAGAGAACATTATTTTTAATTCTGTTTTATTATCATGGTAAACTCCCATTTTCCACTAGAACTAGTCCTAGAAATGGCCTGGAATTGACTCTGCGATCAGGTTCGCCCCAGTGTCCCAGGGTGGACACCTCGGTAGCAGAAGAAAGTGACCCTCTGCTCAGTTCCCAACTTTCATTCCCTCCCTCCTCCAGGATCAACACAACCTTGTGCGACGACGGTGTGCACAGAGGACCAAAGACCTCGGGAGGGTCAGTCGCAGCGGCAGCGGCAGCGGCACAGTGTCGGAAGAAGGCAGCAAAGCTAAGAAAGCTCACACCTCGCTGTTGGGCCCGCGGGGAGCACACTATGGAAAATCTCGTGACGTGGCTGGTGGGGGCGCTCTGCAGGGAGCCATTCTTAGCAGCCAGATCAATGGGGTCTTGGGCTTTCATGATTAGTCATTAAAAACAACCAAGACCAGGACCCTCAGGAGAAAATAATACATAAGGAGGGACAATGGCTCTTCTTGCATAGTCACAGGGAAATGGCTTTAACTTAGGAAAGGGAGTTTAGAGATACAAAGTGAGTAATTTCGTCTCCCAATGGATCAGCTTTAGAGAAAAAGGTTCCAATATTTTGAGACCTAAAAAAGACCACAAGTCCCCACCTATATGCAGGAAGCAAATGCAAAAAAAGACTGTCCCCTTCCAGGCCTTCTGGTGTTTCCAGCTGTGCAGCCCACACCAGCTCACACAGGGTGAGAGGAAGGACAGAAACCACGTGGTGCTTGTCCAGTTCCACCCTCAGGTTAGACTTGATCAGCAAAGCAGCCAGGATCACGTAGTAGAGGAGGAAACTGAGGGCAACAGGTGAATTTCTGTAGGACCTCATAGAGGATCAAAGGCAGATCCAAGACTTGCTATGAGACCTCCAGAATGCTGAGTGCACCAGGGCGTTAGTGGGATAAGAAACCTGAGCTCAGTGAATTTGTTCCCTGTTCTGTATTTTATTTCTCTGTGAGCCATTCCATTCAGTTACGGGTCCTGTCCGTCCAGTGTCCCACACCTTATTCTCTCACAGTCCTTTCCCTGCCCCTGGGTTCTCCACTCCATGCACTGTTCCCTCTTCCTCTTGAATTTACAGCCTCCTTCTTACTACTGCTTATTTTCTTTAAATAGTTAACTATATTGAAGGTCTAAATACCATTCACGAATCCTTACCTGTTCCAGAGCCTTCTCCTGGAAATAGCACGGCCTTGGGCCTCCAGTCAAGCTTCCAAGATGGGCAGTCAACACTCAGTATCTCTGCTTTGCTCATGCTGTCACTCTCCACTGCTCCTTACTGGTTTTGCCCTATCACTTTTTTGACATGACACTCTTCAATGTCCCCATTGCCTTCTTGCACCTAAATCCCACGTGCCTGTAGAGCCCCCATCTTTCTGGGTCCCTCAGTAGGGTTAGGCGTGCATAGCCAGTCTTTTCTTGAAACCCCTCACTTGACTTTCAGGTTATCATTACTGGTTTTCCTACCTCTTGCATGTGTCTACTTCACTCTGCTTGCTCTAAAGTCATTTTCTCTTGTCAATCTTGAGCATTTCTGTTGTTTCAATTGACACTGGTTGCTTTGTATCTGAGAAATATGTATCTTTATTGTGATCTCTCTCCTAAACTCCTGAGCTGATATTCAGTCTTTTATTGTTCATTTCTACTTGGATGTTCAGGTGACCTTTCATTATTAATCCACCTAACATGCAAGTCACCATCTTTCTTCTCATGCTAACCCCAGACAAAACTGTTTCTCTTTTTATGTTCCTTGCATGATCAAAGCAAAAAGATGGGCTTTCTCCTTGATGTCTTTTACATCCTACCAGCAATATCCAAATCCCGTTGGATCTAGCTCCTATGTATGTCCACTGTCATGACATACATCACTCCATATTTAATTTCCTGTTTGGTTGTCTTAATTTCATTGTTGACTGTGAATAAGTTCTATCTTGACCATTTCTGGTTCCTCATTGTCTACCTCAGTGCCTGGTACATAGTGAGCACTCAGGAAATTTTTTTTTAAAGATTAGTTAATGATCCTATAATGTCTTTATAAACCCTCATATCACCTATCTCTGAAGAAAGTCAGCAAAATAAAAATAAAGATAGTAGAATCTCCAAGGGCATGGCCAGATATGAAATAACCTTTCAATATATATCCCAGGAAGACTGTTTAGTTTTCCTTTTCTTGCTGAGTTATGGATTAGGCTTTGTTGCAAATAGGCTACTCATTAAAGGTGTTGCTTACTTTATTGAATCCTTCCTCTTTGCAGATGCTGAGCTGAGCTAACAGGCTCCCTGGGGAAAAACAGATGGAGCTTACCTGAATAGTAGCAGTTTGTGGTTGAATGATTAATTAGAGTGGTTGTTCTTGATGCTTTCATGGGGTTGTAGTCAATATCCCATTTGATGTAGTTATCTTTTCATCAATGTCATCGTGATAGTAGATACATGAATTCTTCCTGTCTTGTGGCAGGTATTCTTGAGTTTCCTCAAGAAACATCTAGTAAATGGAAAAGCACCATGCTGGACATTTTGGGGGATGGGGAGAGGAAGATGTAAAGTGGTGGGAATAGTATTTGAACTCAAGGAGCTCACAGCCTTACAGGGGAGGCGGTGACATGCAGACAGTATTATACAGTATATGGCACCTCATGAAATATTCACACAGTGTTCTTGCATTCAAGGCAAGGGAAATTACACATGATGACAGATTTCACTTACACATAGCAAGTAAAATGTTTTATGGTTCTTGAAGTGGGGCTGGGTTTCCATGGGCACCCACATCAGGGGAGAGTGATCAACATAGAGGATCCCAGGACTGTCTCTTCCAGACTTATGATTTTGGGCAAGCACTTTAGCCTCCCTGACCCCTCACTGAAATGCCTCTATTGGAATTACAGAGAACTTTGAAATTTATTTTGGAAACTAAAATGAGCCATATAGTTATACCAGTGCCTATTTAATGCATCAAAGTTTCTAGTACTGCTTGTACATATTTGTGTGCACATGCGTGTATGTAATAGTAATTTTGCAGGTAAATTCCATCAGACCAGAATGGTTTGGGGCAAGCAGTTGGCTACAAATGCAAGAAGTGCCCAATGTGTCTATCACCAAAAGAGCAGAAGGGATGCTCTCTATGCCAAAAGTCCTGGCATAGAATGTTGTCCCCTGAGGCTGGTAACCTTCGTGATATGCCTACTTGCAACAACTCATAGATTACCATCCCTGAAGGGGAGGCAAAATATGCCCCAATTCTTATTGGCATGGGGAAAGTGTAGTGGATGGAATGTAGTCTTCACAGTTCTGTCCAGAACAAGGATCTTGAGGAGTTCAGATATTCTAGCTCCCCAATTTTTTTGTTTTTGTTTTTTTTTTTTTAGATATAAAGCCAGTAAAATAAGCTGCTTACAGCTCATGACAGTCCAACATGACTTATGACTGAGAAGGTGGACTTCGGATTCCAGGCGCTGTTCTAGGTGCTGAAATGTGGGAGGAGCATGCGCAGACCCAGTGAGCTTTGACTCTGGGACTAAAAGAGAAACTATCCGTAATCATGATTGTAGAATTAAAATACATATATAAGATACTAACATTTTGTAGTTAAAAATAAGAAGAACGTAGCCAAGGAGAGATGATAGCTAGTGATGGGTTGGCTGAGGGCTACAGGGATAGAGTGGACAGGGAAAGCTCTGCAGAAATGAGATTAAAGGCAAGGCCCACAGGAGCAGATGGGAGGAGTGTGGAGAAAGTATCCCAAGCAGAGGGTACAGCGCATGCAAAGTTTCTGAGACAGGAAAGGGCTGGGTTTCTCTGAATAAGAGAAAGAAGGCAGGGGGACATCCGAAGGAAAGAAGGCAAAAGAGGAGGCTGGAGGGGCTGGCAGAGCGGCAAGGAATTGGTTCTTGGATTTTTTTTTTTTTTCACATACCTTTATGAATGACTTTGAAAATGTTATTAGTTACACAAATTTTTGTTATTATCTTTATACATCTGAAGATGACTTTCTAAATCAACTTTGCTAAAACACTGAAAAAGCCATGGGGTGGGGAGAACCTTGGTTACTTTTTCTAGTTAAAGTTTACCCATAATTAGGTTATAACAAGATTTCACTTTTACCTATTTTGCAGAACTGTTACAGTTGTTTTCTCTCTTCTTTGAAAATTAAGAATTATTGCCTTGAAGCAAGTGGCAAGGGATCGTTAATGCCTCCCTACACAGTGTCACAAGTTTGAGAGGTGCGATGAGAATAATCCAATTCTTTTTAACTGAGAAGGAGGAAAAATAAAGTGCCGTTCAATATTAGCTTTCACTAGGAGAAGAAAGAGGCTCGAAAGGCGAACCTCTGTCTGAAAACCAGATCACACAGGTGAGGAGAGGATGGATCCAGGGATCATGCATGGTCAGACTCGACCTCCAAGGACATGGGAGACAAATCTCAGCAGTAAAGTCACAGAAGTTTAGGTGACTTTTGGAATATAGGCAAGACCAAAAAAAGAATCCCTCTTAATGTAACATTCATAAATTTAAGAACCTTAGGTATACATTGGATATTTTATAATCAAAATATTTAGTTTGATTGGCAATTTTGCATTTTAGAGTAGGTTATACTTCTCATAAACAAAAGGTTTTTATTCAGAACCATGCACAGAGAAACAGGGACTTGGAAGTTTATTACTTATTTGTGATAAGAACACTTAGCATAAGATCTACCGTCTTAGCAGATTTTAAGTGCACAATACAGTATTGTTAACTAGAGTACAATATTGTACAGCTGATCTCTAGAATTCATTCATGTTGCATAAATGAAACTTTATAGCCCTTGAATAGCAGCTCCCCATTTCCTCCACCCCCAATCCTTGGCAATGACCATTCCACGAATTTGACTATTTTAGATATCTCAAATAAGTGGAATATTGCAGTATTTGCTATTCTGTGACTAGCTTACTTCACTTAGCATGATGTCCTCTGGGTTCATCCATATTGTTGGATATGGCAGCATTTCCTTCTTTTTAAAGGCTAAGTAATATTTCATTGTATGTATAGAGCGTATCTTCTTTTTTCATTCATTCATCAATAGACATTTAAGTTGTTTTCATATCTTGGCTATTGTGACTCAAGCTGCAATGAGTAGGGGACTGCAGCTACCTCTTTGATATCCTGATTTCAATTCTTTGGGATGGATATGCATAAGTGGGATTGCTGGATCATATGGTAATTTTATTTTGGGGGGAGAGGAACTTTCCATACCACTTTCCGTAGTAGCTGCATCATTTTACATTCCTGCTAACAGTGTTCAAGAGTTCCAATTTCCCCACAGTTTCACCAATACTTGTCGTCTTTTATTTATTTACTTTTGGGAAATAGCTATCTAACATATGTGAGGTGCTATCTGATTGTGGTTTTGATTTGCATTTCCCTTATGATTAGAGATGCTGAGCATCTTTTCATATATTTGTTTGACCATTTGTATACTATGTCTTCTTTGGAGAAATGTCTATTCAAATGCTTTGCCCATTTTAATAGTGTTATTTGTTTTATTCTATTGAGCTATAGGAGTTCCTTACCTATTTTGGATATTAATCCCTTGTCAGATATATGGTTTGGAAATATTTTCTCCCAATCTGAAGTTTGCTTTTCACTATGTTGGTTGTTTCCTTTGTTGTGCAAAAATTTCTTAGTTTGACGTGGTCCCACTTGTCTAGTTTATAAGCTTTGTTGCTTGTGCTTTTGCTGTCATATCTAAGGAATCGTTGCCAAGATCAATGTCATGAAGCTTTTACCTTGTGTTTGCTTCCAGAAGTTTTGAAGTTTTAGGTCTTATGTTTAAATTTTTAATTTATTTTACATTGATTTTTGTGTATGGTGTAAGATGAAGGTCCAATTTACATGCTATATCCAGTTTCTCAACACCATTTGTTGAAGAGGCTGTCCTTTCTCCATTGTGTATTCTTGACACCCTTGTCAAAGATCAGTTAACTGTGTATGCATGGGGCTTTTCTGGGCTCTCTATTCTATTACATTAGTCTATATAACTGTTTTTAATTAATAACTTTTAATATTAATAACAACAATTGTGATTCTCTGTGTGTGTATTTCAAAATGGAAGAGTGTCAACTTCTTATGATTATAAAAGTAATATATAACAATTGCAAAAATGTGGTAAAGAAGAAAATTAAAATTACCAGTAACTGCAACCTGGATTGAACCAATGATGTCTGCCTCTGCTAAGAGGTGCCTCCCGTGAAGTGTCGAAGTGTCAGCAACTGCAAATAACACTTTTTCTGTGTTGTCTCATTCTATCATCCAACAACCATGGGAAGAAATTATTATCCCCACCTTGTGGATGGAAAAATGAGGTCCATAGATTTTATTGTCCTATATTCATCTTAGAATGTTATAATAAGAGTTATTTTGATCAGTATTTATCTTTTCACTTCCCATTTTTATAGTTATGTATGCTTTTTTCATTTAAAAAATGACAATTTCCACAAGAGAGAAAAAAACAATTTTTGTCATTGTTATGGAAAATGGGGAAGATGTAATAATTGATGAGTATAATTATATATTTAAATTTTTAATAGGTCAAGGATTTGAAGACTTTAGCTTGCAAAATTATTCTATCAAGTGCTAATTATATCTTAAAGTTGCACAATGAAGAATCCATTATACTTCTTCACTCTTCTCTTATTGTTTTTGTTATTATTAGCATTATTATTGTTAATGTTCTCACTGTGCATAATATCTTTTTTGACAGCATGATTAGAGAGCATAATTATGGTTTGGATATGGTATACACTCAACATAACTTACGTTACAACAGTTATAAATTTAAATGTAGCAACTTTCCAATAAGAAACATTAGGTTGCCAGAAGCAAATGGACTCAAATACCCGCTTGATATCTCCATAGAGAATTTTCCCTTAATGACTTTCTATATTCTCATGGATTTGAGTAACCAGATTTTCATCAGGGAGTGAAATTGAAGAATATGTGCTATTATAAATTTAGTGTATATAAATAGTAAAATTTAGGTTTTGAGAACAGTCCAATCAATACATTTGTATCAAGCATTATGTGATGAAAAAGCCTGGGAAGGAAATGAGTCAATTCATAGGGAATGAACGTTTTTAATGCTATTAATATCTAAGATATTAATATCTTTGCAATTTGAGGGAATTTCCAAATATAATGATCTCTTTACCAATTACGATTTAACTATTGATTAACAATAGAGTGATATGGGAACTGACCCAACCATCATGTAAAATGAAGTCTTGCAAAACACAAAAGATGTTTTTGAAAAAGGAGAAAAGAGAAGTTTGTTATTATTTAAAATGTCAGCTGGCATATGTGCACATCTCAAAAAAGAAGATATACTGTACTTGATTATTTATACATTTGAATTGTCCTTCCTTTGGAAACATATCTATGGAAGAAAGAGCTGTATAGGAGCATTTATTTATTTTTAAGTTTTTCTGATTTCATGAAGAAATGAATGGAACTATTAATGAAAATCACCAAGACTCCTTTTTCTGGTTCAGTGATTTTTTCTTTGCTGATGAAGACAATGTTATCTACAGGTTTATAATTCAGTCATTCAATATAGTTCTGCTATTTTAAGAAGCTTGCTTTAATATCTAATAATCTTTTAACTAAGAGGAGAATTTCTAAATATTGTTTATTAACAATCCAAGACAGTCAAAAGGTTAAAAATATTTCATAATTTTTAAATAAGTAAGCTTATTTAACTTCTCTTTTTTCCTAATTATTTAATTTTACATGTTCTTAGTTTTTCTTTCCTATTACTGAATTAGTTTTTACAATGACTGTTGGTAAATTTTGCATAGTCCCAGGAAAAGGAATACTAAGTCTTTCACAAAATATACAGACTCTTAATTATGGACAACTTTCCATGATGGGGAAATGCATTTTCTACTTTGTAAATTGATTCTGGACTCTTCTCCTATAACTAAAAGGCAGACACTCCAAAATGTGCAAGTGAAATGTACTCCGAGAGTTCAGATGGGCGTTTCTCTTGTGTACATAATGATTTGGTTGCACAAAAACTATATGCTAGCATACTGTTTTTTCAGGAATCTCTAGAGTCTTTGGGCAAAATGGGGTAGCTGAGGAGGGGCCAGCAATGTGGGCAGAGCAGTGTGGGTTGTAGTATCGATTCCCCACCGGTTCCATGTGCATTCTCCTTCCTCGTCAGCACCACCTGACTGCTTGGATCAGCACTGTGTCCACTCCAGGTGAGATACTCACTTCTCTAGCCTCCTTGCTACCAAGGAGGGACCAAATGCCTTGAGTCTTGCCTGTGAGATATAAGAGCGAAGCAGAAAGGGATCTTCTGAGAAGGAGATGGCTGGGGCTGTGCCTTCCTCCATGTTTTTGTGCCTTAAACTTGGCAGCTCTGGCAACTGTGAGTGAAGCTGATGCAGTATTTCCTGCCATGAATGAGTTCCTAAACTAACACTAGCAGGTAACTATGTCCAGATTCCTTGTTAGAGGAGAAAAAATATACCCTAAATTGTTTAAGCCATTGTTATTCAAGCATTTTATTTCCAGAGGCTCACGGCATTCCTATCTGATACCAGCCCAACACTGGGCGTATTTTTCTCTCCCTTTCCCTCCATGGACTCCCTTTCTCCTTCCTCTTCTCCTCAACAAGGTCTGTGCGTGTTTGTGCACACGTGTGTGTTCATGTGCATGCCTGTGCCTCAGGTTACGCTGAAAATGTGGGCAAAAAGCAGCAGTAGAATGATGGCAGGTATTTTGCTCCATGCCTTTTTCTCTTGCCTTAAACAGCACTTTTCTTGTTTTTGCTAGAAGGGAGAATAAAAGGGACCATGTTTGGAATTGGGAGGGTCTGTTGTGGTTAAGGGAGTAAAGTGGGGAAAAGGAAAACCCTGTATCCTCAGAATGGGGCTAGGGGTTGACTGCACCTGCCGTCTGAGAGCTACAAACTGGAAACTTCATACTGGACCCAAACAGCCCAGTGGGCTGCCTAATATAAAAGTCTGTAATCTTGAGATACTATTTTTCCAAGGAATTCTAGAGGTGTGAGTACCAGAAGAAAGGAGCCAGGCTGTTTGCCATTCAGCACTGCGTAGAGTTGCATCTCCTCTCCCAGACTGGGAAAGGTAGCACTCAGGGGCAATTGAAATCCCGGAGAACCCAGCATGGTCCTAGCAGGACCTAAGAGAACATCCCGTGCAGTGAGCTGCCAGCCATCTGGCTGCACCATCCCAATGGACTGGGGCCAATGGCAGGTTTCCATAGTGACATGGCCAGACAGCTAACATCTCCCTGAGGTCAGGCATTTGAACCACTGGGAGGATTAGTTTTCTGATCTTCATATACTGGGTCTTCATTTAGGAGCAATAAGAAAAACTCTTCTGGGGGTGGGGGGAAGACATTAGGAATCACATCCCTCCCCAGCTACCTCTTCAAGGACACAATTGAAAAAATAGCTATTGAATACCTCTCATTGGAAAGAGAAGGCAATGAATATGAATTGTTTTCTTGAATTGGACTTAAACAATTTTATGGATGAGCAAGTCCTGATTCGCCCCTGGACACCTTCTGCCTTTTCCCAGGAGCTTCTTAATGAAAACTAGGAATGTGTACAGTTACCTTAAAAAATTGCAGGTGGGAAACCCTGTTTATATTTCATTTTCCCAATTTATGATACTGTGAGATAAGGAACCTCTATTCTGCCAGCTCTGTTTTAAATATGAGCCAGCAAAGAAACCATGTTTAAGTGGAAAAGGACCAACATGGAGAGTTCAAAATTTTCCCCTGAGAAATAGAGGCTGTGGCCTAATTTTGAAGAACTACATTTTTAGAATTTTTAAAAATATCCTTCTAAGTTTTACTTAAAAATTTACACTATGTCCTATTTGAAATCCAGAGATACTACACCAAGTTAATTGTTCATATAGTTTGGATGTTTGTCCCCTTAAACCTGGTATTGAAATTTGGCCCCTAATGTTGCTGGTGGGGCCTGAGGGGAGGTGTCTGTGTCTTGCAGGCAGATCCCTCACGAATAGCTTGGTGCCCTTCCCCAGACAGTGAGCGAGTTCTGTTCTATTAGCTCACGTGAGAGCTGGGTGTTTCAAAGAGCCTGGCGCCCCTCCTTCCTCTCTTAGCTCCTTCTCTTACCATGTGACACACCTGCTACTCCTCACCTTCCATTTATTGAATAAGGATTCTTTTCCCCAATGTATATTTTTGTCTGCTTTCTCAAAGATTAGATGAAAATATGAGATGGTTTTATATCTGGTTCGCAGTCCTGTTACAAAGGTCTATATCTCTGTTCTTGCGTCAGTACCATGCTGTTTTGATTACTATAGACTTGTAGTTCAGCTTGAAGTCTGGTAGATTGATGCCTCCCAATTTGTTCTTTTTGCTTAAGGTTGCTTTGACTATACGGGGTCTTCCCTGGTTCCGTATGAAGCATAGAATTATTTTTTCTAAATCTTTGAAAATTGATGTTGGTATTTTGATAGGGATTACATTGAGTAGTTCTGAAATGCACTCCATTTTTCAGATGAGGGAACTGAGTCACAGAGAGTTTCTGTAACCTCCCCAACATCACACAACCAGCAAAGCATGGTGGCTGGGATACATCTAGAGCAGCCAGCCTCTGCAGTCTAGGAGCTAACTTAATGTCAACCTATAATACTTTATGTAATAAATGGGAATATTATTATATATATGCACTGACCAGTATGGTAGCCAAAGCAACATGTGGTTATTGAGCATTTGAAATGCCACTAGCATACTTGTAGTCCCAGCTACCTTATTCAATAAATGGTGCTGGGAAAATTGGATAGCCACATGCAGAAGACTGAAACAGGATATGCACCTTTCACGTCTCACAAAAATCAACTCATGGTGGATAACAGACTTAAACCTAAGGCATGAAACTGTAAGAATTCTAGAAGAAAATGTTGGAAAAACTCTTACAGACATTGGACTACACAAAGAATTTATGAAGAAGACCCCAAAGGCAATCACAGCAACAACAAAAATAAATAAATGGGACCCGATCAAATTAAAAAGCTTCTGTACAGCTAAGAAAACTATCATGAGAACAAACAGATAACCTACAAAATGGGAGAAAACATTTACATCTGATAAAGGGCTGATAACTAGAATCTATACAGAACTCAGGAAAATCAGCAAGAAAAAAATCAAACAACCTTATCAAAAAGTGGGCAAAGGACATGAACAGAAACTTTTCAAAAGAAGACAGACTAATGACCAAGAAACATATGAAAAAATGCTCAACATCTCTAATCATGAGGGAAATGCAAATCAAAACCACAGTGACATACCACTTATCTCCAGTAAGAATGGCCTTTATCAAAAAGTCCAAAAACAATAAATGTTGGCATGGATATGGTAAGATAGGAACACTCATATACTGCTGGTGGGACTGCAAACTAGTACAACCTCTGTGGAAAGTAATACGTAGATACCTCAAAGAGCTATAAGTAGAACTACCATTTGATCCAGTAATCCCATTAATGGGCATCTACCCAAAGGAACAAAAGACATTCTATAAAAAAGACATCTGTACTAGAATGTTTACAGCAGCACAATTCACAACTGAAAAGATGTGGAAACAACCTAAGTGCCCATCAATACATGAGTGGATTAATAAAATGTGGTACATGTATACCATGGAGTTTTACTCAGCCACAAAAAACAATGGTGATCTAGCACCTCTTGTATTATCCTGGATAGAGCTGGAGCCTATTCTCCTAAGTGAAGTATCATAAGAATGGAAAAACAAGCAGCACATGTCCTCACCATCAAATTGGTATTAACTGATCAACACTTATGTGCACATATAGTGATAACATTCCTCGGGTGTTGGGCAGGTGGGAGGGGGAGGAGGGGATGGGTATATTCACACTTAATGGGTGCAGTGCTCACTGTCTGAGGGATGGACATGCTTGAAGCTCTGATTCTGGTGGGGCAAAGGCAATATATGTAACCTAAACATCTGTACCTCTGTAATATGCTGAAATAAAAAAAATAAAAATAAATAAATAGTGGATTTTAGAAAAAGAAAAAAATATATAAGACAAACAAAAATGTATTAATAAAAATAAAAGGATTTATTCTGTAAAATTTGGATTCAGTCAAAAGGCTGCACTTAAGGACCTAGAAGGCCACATGTGACCCTAAGGCTGCCGGTTCCTGACCTCTGGCAGCTACCGTATTAGCACAGATCTAGCCCTTATATTCTACCTGCTCTCCACTAAGAATAAAAATATTCAAGGTTTTCACAATAAAATCAAGATACATCAAATTAAAAAATAAAAACATTAATACCTTGAGGATGGTTTAATTGATTTCATCATTTGTATTTGTGCTTTATGAAATGAGACTTAGGCATTTAAAAAACATTTTTTGAATCTTTGTTCAAGAAAAGAATTTAAGGCCTTGCATTTTTCACTAAAAAATGAAATCCAAAAGCAATGACGTAATACATATTAACTATTTCATTACATGAAGAAAGGGTGGTAGTAAAGTACAATGCAGGAGGAGTTAAAGGCAAGAGTCGGACCAGGAGAGCGTGTTTACAATGTATTTAAGACAGAATCAGCCTGAGCTCCAGAAAGAGCCAACGAGGAGGAAGAGACAAAGACCGAAAAACAGACAAAGGCCATAAACAAAAACTACAAAGATGACAGACAAATGGTAAATCAACATATCATGAAATGTCCGATATTACTAATAATAAGAAAATAAGCATTTGTAAGTAGACATTTAGGGTGGCAGGAGGTCCTGAGTTTGGCCACCAGGAAGAATTGCCCCATGGTGAATGCTGTAGCGGCCATGCCACTGTCCACCTTGGGGGACGTGGTGGAGTTTGCTTCTCCCCTGTTCTGTTCTTGGGAATTAGACAGCTTAGCCTCGGAATCATGTCCTTGGGGCAGTTGAGAGTGCAGTCCCAGGAACCAGGCAGGTGAGAGCTCGAGTTTCTACTCAGCTACTTATCAGCCTTGTGATGTGGGGCAGTCGCTCCAGTGGCTTAGCCTCAGTTTCCCCATCTTGCAGTAATTTTTGGAAAAATGATGTCCCAGCTCAAAAGGCAACACTTGCCACATTATGTGTCTGTGCGACACAGACCATCATTGCAACACTCTAGATACATGAACTTATCACCTATTCTTCTCAATAGCTCTGACGTTTTTAATTAAAATTTGTTTCTGAAGAATTTGAAAAGGGTGTAAATTCAGTTCTCCAGACTTACATAGAAATGGACATGTTGCAAATGGCATTTAGAATATATTTGTTTATTTAACAACTGCTGTTGCCTGCTCAAGGCACTGGACTGAGCACCATGGGAAATTCATGGTAGAGTCTGGGCTGAATGTGGACGGAGCTGGACGGGAGACTCAGCGTGGGCATACGACACGAGGCACGTCACTGCAAGTGCCAATCAGGAGAAGCTCAGGATCTGCACTTGTCCTAACCTGATACCTGAAGATTCCTGTTTTCCAAACCATAGAAATAGATAGGAACAGCCAATCTTACTGTTCATGCTACTACCCTGTATTATGATTCAAGTGTTTTTTTTGTCTATTACATTAAAATGCAAACTAAATTTCCAATGTATTTTCATACAAAATTTCAAGGTAAAATTAACTATATTTAGACTGAGAGGATTTACCTTTTTATTTTTATTAAAGAACTAAGTTTATACAGTTGAAAAAATTCAGGTTTTTTTTTTTTTATTCTTCATCAAGATGCAATTATTTTCCTCACAGATGGAAGACAACTATAAATTTACAGAATGTGTGGGCTTACTGAGTCTAAAAAAGCTGGGTCATTATTTATATCTTACTGTAAGAAAGACCTTGTCTGGGGAAGAGAAAAACAGCCTTAGGCTGTCAAACTTGGTTGATATAATTATTATATAAAAAAAGACTAAGGTTTTCTTCTAGCTAAAACATAAGTATGAATTTATTATTCTACACTTTTAGTATCTTGGAGTCTCTGAACATTGTTTATGGTGCGTGGAAAAATTAGCATTTAGTTATCTTCTTGTCATCAAGCATGCAGGCACTGTCACCTCTGTGGACTCGAGGTCTAGGAATGAAGGCAATAAAAAGCACAGCCAAACTCGGTCTCATCACACTTTTTCAAACACAAATCCCCTCGGCCTTGGATGTGAAAGTGATCTGTGCACTACACAGTCATTTTCATGCATTAGTTTTTTTTTTTTCCTCTTGTTTCCAAGTAGAGGACAGAAGAAAATGGAAAAAACAACAAAGGAGGAAGCTGAAGTAGAAGACATTCATTCATTCTTTCCACAAACATACAGTGGTGTCTACGTGTGCCAGACACAATGCAAAGTACCTGGGACACAGAGATCAATCGTGATGACACAGTCTTTGCCCTCAAGCGGCTCAGAGTCTAGAGGAATCTACGGTGATTCTAGCCAATGACAAAGAATGGCTGATGCCCATTGAGTCATGTTGCCTGCTTGGTTGCGTAGGCATCTTCTGTGGTGGATGCTGTCATGTGACACAAAAATTATCATGCTTTGTACCCATTCATTTATGTGTCCTTCCACACGCCTCTACCCAGAGCTCCTTGTATCCATCGTACAATCTTCTATTTTCCAGGTTTCTGACCAGCAGCTCAGGCCATTCATCACTGTCCACCAGTCTATACCCTGTGGTCACTTCTCCCTACACACAGGGGGTGGCCGAGTGTCCTGCTCAAAGCTCTGTCCCCTGGGAGTGTTTCCTCTCACTGCATTTCAAGGCCACACTGAGTGAGGCTGCAGAAAGCTGCACCTGCTCTTGCCTACACCTACATACTGAGCTGATCCATCCCGAATACCAGGCAGGGTATTGCATCCTCCTTTTGCTGGCTGTGCAAGATACTCCCTAAATCCATAAGCATAATGTGAGTATATCATCTTCTGGGGAAAATGTTAGCGTGTTTTTGGCTACACATGAGATAAGTTTTACCATGTTAGTCTAAAGCATGACTTTGTCGTTTTCTCTATTTGAAAATTAATTATGGTTTAGAGGGCTGTGCATGAGTGCCAGTTTGGCAAGGGGTGGACGGTGGTGTGTTTGAAGGTGTCACTCTGACTCGACTGGAAAACGTTTCCCAGAATTCTCTTCCCAGCACATTTCCAGTTTGATGGGCTGCCAGAGGCATTTTGTTTGTGTGGGGTTTGGAGGTTGGGAGTGAAGCAGCAGTCACTTTGCTGTTTATGTTGAGAAGACCGGGGCAGACGCTTGTGTCACACACATACACATTTTGCAGCACGTGCATGTGTGCGTGCACACAAACACATGCACACACACGTGCTCACACATGCACACACACGTGCTCACACATGAGCACACACGCACACGCAAACACACCCTCATGCACACACGGATGTTGCTGCTGGTCTGCTGGCTCAGCTCATTGGTGTGGGAAAGCAGCTGGGGCTGCAGCTGCTCTCTGGGTCCATCCTCACGGGGCTCATCTGTTTTGCTGACCGATGTATTAGTTCCCTATTGCTGACATTACAAATTTCTACAATTTATTGGCTTAAAATGACATAAATAAATTTATTATTTCACAGTTCTGGAGGTCAGAAGTCCAAGACATTATCAATGGGCTAAAATCAAGGTGCCTGCCTGGCTGCCTGCCTTCCTGGAGGCTCTAGGCATAAATCCATTTCCTTGGCTTTTCCAGCTTCTAGAGGCTTCCTGCATCCTTTGGCATGTGGCTGCTTTCCCCCACTTCCAAACCACCAGTGTCATCCATCTGTCTCTGATAAGGACCAGAAAAGATCCTCTGTTTTTCAGGACCATGGGATAAAATTAGGCTTGTCTGGATAATCCAGGATGAGCCCACGGTCCCTGCCCTAATCATACCTGCAAAGTCCCTCTGCCACGTAACTTGACATGTTCATAGTTTCTGGGGATTAAGATGTGGCCGTCTTTGGGGGCCATTATTCTGTCCCCACAGCTGGGTCACCCACCACCACATCCTCAAGCAGCTCTTCTTTGCGGAGGTGCTCACCAAAACGTGGGCTCCTCCTCTGACTTCTTTCCTATCTTCCAAGCCCTTCTCTCCACCCAGAAACTTCCATTCATCATTTCCATTCCCACAGCACCCCCACTCAACACTGCATCTTCCCACCAAATCCCTGTGCCTTCTGATGCTTGTCTTCTTGTGTCCGGGTCTGTGTGTCGTTCCTCCTCCTTCAGAAAGAGCCACTGGTCGGCTTACAGTGCACACACAGCGAGACAGGACAGGTCAACAGACAACCGGGATTACATGCAAAACACAGACAGAAAAGTAAAGAAAGGAGTAGGCAAATTGAGTACACAAAACATATTCCTATATTATTTAATCACCAGTGTGGGCTCACAGGGCTCTGAGTTTCCTTGGCACTAGAGCAAAGAGCAAAATGTGATCATTTTTTTTCAAGCATTTTTGGAAGCAAGTTCTATGTTTTTCCCCCCAGTGATTTATTCCAAATAACTCCGAACTGTGAAAGACAGAGTGCTGCCTGAAGTCCCACCTCTGCCCCTTGTTCTTTGGACACGCTGGGGCAGATCCCACCTGTGTCTCTGCATTTGTTATTCCTGCCTCCTAGGGCACACTCGTCCAGGCATCCACACTGCCTGCCCCTTCCCTTCCTCCAGGGATCTGCTCCCGCGCGGCTGGCGCTCCTCGTTTCCCGGCAGCAAGCTGCAAGGCCTGCGGCGCTCCTGCTGCCTGGCCTGGCGCCGCTACCGCTCCACGTGCTGTGCGTCCAGCTCAGCTGCTCCCGCTCAGCACACTCACAACACACGGAGACCACGCTTAGGTATAAACATCTGAAAGTTATAAATCAAGCTACAAAGAGTTAAATGAAATATGTTCCACCATGCTTTCTGACGGGTGTCGCATTATAATAAGCAAATAAAAAATGTATAAAGTTATGGTTTTTAAGCCACTGAAAGTCATCAGAATGAAAGGCAACTGAAGTTAAAGGTCATTGCTCGTACCTGAGTGTTCTGTTCACGGATCAGTGTGAGCTGCATTAGGAATACAATAACATATATATGTCATCTGAAAATTACTATATATTTACTCCATACAATCTACTTTTCTTTTAATATAATTTTAACAAAACTGATATTCTTATAGATAGTAATCATCTGAAGGATTAAACAGTATAATATATTTAAAGTGCACCTTTTGAAAGTATATTAAAGAAAATGTAAAAATTTTGAAAAGTTAAAATTATTTTTCAGGTATTTCTTCAAAAAATGTCAATTTTGTTCACTATCCAAAATTATCTATTCAAATCAAAATGTAAAAAATACATATTAAAATTGTTAACTCTTAACTTGAAATAAAAAATTCTTATTCTCTATTTCTTTAATTTTGGAAATTTTAATAAAATCTAATTATATATTTTTATAAAAATGAAACTACTGTTCAATATCCTTTTTTTGTATCAAAGTCATGATTAGGCATCATTTATAGGTTCATGACTAGAGTTACAAATATACAAATATTATAGCAATATGACTCTCGGGCACCAGACACAGCCATTATGAAAACCACACTAGTTTATAGCTCTTGGACCATGAAATAGAACACAAAAGAAGACAATGGAACTCCTGGTACAACTAGGAAACACTCCTTATTATGAAAGAAAGGCTTTGGTAAGCTGAGTCACTCAGGGTTCTCCAGAGGAACAGAACCATTAGGACGGGAGTTCACTAGATAGATCTGGATCTCTGGGAGGAGGTTTATTATGGGGATTAGCTCACACGACTATGGTGGCTGGACAGTCCCACAACAGACCACCACAAGCTGGATGTGACTCTTAGTCCAGGCTGAAGGCCTGGGAGCCTGGGGAGTAGCTGGTGAAATCCCAGAGTCCAAAGCCAGAGAAGCTGGAGTTCTGATGTCCAAGGGCAGGAGAAGATGGGGTTTCCAGCAGCAGAAGGAAGGAATTCACCTTTCCTTTGCCTTTCTGTTCTTCCAGACCCCCAGCTGAGTGGACGGCACCTGCCTGTATTGGGCGAGGGAGGATCTTCCTTACCCATTCAAATGCCAACCTCATTGGGAAACACCCAGAAATAATGCTTTACCAGCTATCTGGGCATCCCTTAACCCAGTCAAGGGGTCACATAAAAGCAACCATCACATCAGCTAATTAACGTCCTTTCTCTTACCCAAATGCTTCTGCCATTCAGAGCCCCCTGCACTCTGAGGCCTGTCTCCGCTCATCGCTGGCTTTATTTTATTGTCACATTTATCAGTTGCAGAAATTGCCTTCTTCATCCCTTTACTGGCTTGTTGCCCAGCTACTCACACGAGACAGTCGGCTCTGCAGGGAGATGCCTTGCTAGTCTCCGTCACATGGTGAGTAAAGTGGGCGTGGGATCTGAGGTCAGAAGCAACACGGCTGAGTGTGGGGTCAACAGATCACACACTTGTTTTTCACTAAAATCTGCAAGGCAGGTCTTCTGTTGCCATTGGACACGTGAGGAAACGGAAGACTAGGGAGGCAACATAACTTAGACAGAACCACGCAGTCATGGGTGACCACACAGGGACCTAAATCCAAAACTTGGCTGAGTTCAAAGCCCATGCCCAGCACGGAAGCGACCATGGATGGGTTTTTAAGGACCTGAAGTGGATTCTTCTGCACAGATGTGACTGCTCCCTCCTCCATGTTCTCAGAGCAGCTTGCTTCTCTATGGACACTCACTGTAATCAGATCTATACAGGAGAGTCTATTTGTCCTGTCCCCTTTGCTCCTTGTAAACTCCCTGGGGGTGGGAGTGAGTGTGATGTTCAGAATATATTGATATATGTTGCAATATCTAGAACTGCATTTTTGTACTTTACAATAAAGCCATCTTTATAGCGCTGGCCATTCTATTCTGTACAGACACTGTGGTAACGGCAGGTAAGTGTCATGATACCATAGCTAGACACCTTTTGGGATGTGTAAGTTACGAGGCAAACACTTCAAGACAGGTGTTGTTACTGATTGGCTTATCAGTAAACTTAGGAGTAAAGTGTTGGGTTTCTCAAGAATCGCCTACTGACCTCAACCAACAATGAAACTCCATTGGTCTTTGGACACAGGACTTTGAACTTAAGAGAGAACAGTGTTTGGATTTATTCCCTCCTCCATTCCACAAGCATATTTGAGACTTTGCTATGCTGGGCAGTGGTTCCTGTGCTGCAGATGTAGACATGAGTCACACAATCTCTACCCTCAACACACTCATCTTCTGGTGGAAAAGGAAGGCAAACTGAAATAGAGTGGCAAGACATTGTTTGTTTTTCATCTTCAAAGCCTTGTCCAGCACCTGCCGCCACATCTGGCACAAAGTAAGCATTTACTGCACGGATGTAGGCTGTACGAATATTTAAACCATGCATGCGTTATTTTGCAAAGCACGGAGCTACTTGTGTTACGCTGCAATAGAACCTGATTTCCAGAGAAAATGTTTCTATCATTTGTACATGATGCATACACAATATTTTTAACTGTTTTAAGATTGCTATTTGAATTTATTGATTGCATTTGTTGATCTTCCCCACCTTAGAAATTTTCAAATCCCGATAGATACTGTAAATTTTCCATAATAATAGATTATCAAAAACAGAAAGGAGGCTTGTCATTTATATTATTTGTAAATAATGTGAGTACTGATGAGGTCCCAGAACAGTCAAACGTACAACCAACAGCATTACACTTTCAGCTACGCATTGTTTTCTGAGTATCAACGTCAAATAAAAACTGGGCACATTTCTGAGTTTCCTGCTGCACGAGAGTCACCATTTGAAGGAGACATATGCATTTAACCACAGGCCTGTTCCCTGTCGGCAAGGCTGTCCTCATGGGATTCTGTCCTTGCCACGTCTTTTCTAGCCGAGCTCCACACAGCAGTTGGCCCATAGGGAATGGGTTTTTGCTGATAAGTGGGGGGCTTGCTGTGTTCTTGATATCTACTACATGGAAGTTATAATTTATGTTAGGGAGAGAAAATGGTTTTATAAAAACTTTCAATTTTATATTGCCTGGGGCTTATTAATCTCTTCGCGGTATTAAAAAACCCCAAACTCTCTTTCTCTTTACATCTGCATCTATATTGTACTGCTTTCTACACGCTGATTTCCAACGGCGTAAGAAAATCCTTTGTGCTAAGGGGTTCCCCTGCAGGAATGCCCAGTCCCTGGAGAAGGCCAGATGTCTCAAGAACAGGTGCTCTTCTCAGCCACAGGGCCGGGGCTGAGGTCGGGGCCAGGGGAAGAGATTCCCCTCTCACTCCCACAAAATTATATCCTGAGGAATGACAGGAATAGGTTTTCTAGATATAAAAACAGCTAATAATTTTCTTCCAAGTAAAAATGGCATCTTAAAATATGAGACAATAATTACATTTTGAAAGGAATTGTGCTACCACAAAAGCATTTGGAAATAAGTACATGGAAATGTTTCCATCATAGTTATTTCACCATTGTAGCGGGATTACTGAAGTTAGGTGTCACCTTCAAAGTCATTTATATACACACACTTAAAAACTAGAAACAACTTTCCGTCCTGTTTAATAACCTTTCAAATAATGACTTTCCAGCAAATTTTAAACCCGTTTTTTTAAAAACATTAAAAACAGCACATTCTGATAGGACAATTGATTGACACCATAGAACACGGACATTTAAGTTTTAATAAAACTTTGGAATAATTAGTGGATGAAATTAACAAACAAGTATTATAATTTAGTACATTCAGACTTATTTTATTTGAGATCATATAGTCTTGGGAGGTGTCTTTTTTTCAACCAGGCAGCCAAAAATCAACATAAACTGAAGTTAAAACTAGAATTTTGTATCACTTAGTCACAAAGTGAGAAACCAACATTTCCAAATATAGTGAAACTATTTGGCAGTATCTTAATAGATCTTTAAATTAAAAATGTTAAATCTCTATACATTTGACTCAGCATTAATACTTCAAGGAATTTATCCTAAAATAAAATTTCATAGTAGCTATCTATCTATACACACACGCACACACAGATATATATGCACATATATTTCAGTTAATTGCAACGTTATTTAAAATAGAAAAAAATAAAGTCATAAAATTTTTTCAATATCACACAAAAAGAGAATAGGGTAATAAATTTTAGTAAATACATACCTAGAATAATATATAAGTTTTAAAAATAATGACATACGATTATAGATATTGACATACAAAATATTTAAAGTGCATAAAAAATTAAATACTGAAACAGTTAAGCAAAAAGTCTGAGTTACATATCAATACATATGCCTTGAATTCTTCTTGGTGTATGTGTGTACAAGTGTGTGTGTACACAAATGCTCCTATGCATACACACATGGTCCCCAACTTACTATGCTTCAACTTATGACTTTTTGGTCTTAGGATGATGATATGCATTCAGAAGAAACCCTATTTCCAGTACCCATACAGCCATTCTGTTTTTCCCTTTCAGTAGAGTATGCACTAAATTACGAGATATTCAACACTTTATTATAAAATAGGCTTTGTGTTAGATAATGTTGCTTAACTGTAGGCTAATGTAAGTGTTCTGACCACATTTCAGATAGGCTATGCTAAGCTATAATGTTTGGTAGGTCGTGAGTATTAAATGCATTTTCTGACTTATTTCAACTTACAGGTTCATTGTGACACAACCCCATCATAAGTCAAGCAGCACCTGTATAGCAAAATACTGCCACACTATTTAATAGTAAGTACCTCTGAGGATTAGGATTAGCTTGGTATATGTGGAATGATTGGATTTGAAAATCAATAATTGTTTCAAATTTTAGTGGCATTATATAAGCGGAAGCCAGGTTGATGGATTTATGAGTAAAAGAGGATGAATCTCTATGGCATATTAGAGGGCTAGAAATTCAGTTTAAATCCTCACACTAAGGATCACATATTATTTATAAATCAATAATTGTTTCAAATTTTAGTGGCATTATATAAGCGGAAGCCAGGTTGATGGATTTATGAGTAAAAGAGGATGAATCTCTATGGCATATTAGAGGGCTAGAAATTCAGTTTAAATCCTCCCACTAAGGATCACATATTATTTATAATACTATAATATATATTTTATATAATTTATAATAATATGCTTGAATGCAAAGGCGACTTAGTAAGTACTGGGTTGTTTGGCCAACATTAGGAGAAACCCAGAGGGGAGCTACGTTTGGGACTGCCTTTGTCCTGGAGCACTTGCCATTCTGGAGCACACGGCTGCAAGATGAAGTAATTCATTTGCCAATTTCTCAGTCCAGGGGGACGAAAGTTGGAGTTGGGGTCCACCAAAGAGGATAAACCTCTTGTGCCTTTGGTAGGAATGTGTAATAAAAGATTGCTCACTAGGAAACCAGAAGGAAACCAGCTCTTGCAGAGACTGCAGGCCCATATTGAGGCTCAGAAAACCACGCCTCTCTGAAATTGGATAAAGATGATCCTACATTGCTAGGGTCCCCAGGTACCTTGAATGTGTTAATAAAAATAGTCTGTTGAGGAAGATGACATGATCCTAGCCTTTTGTTTAGTTCTATAAAAAATGTTTATAAATAAGCTGAGTGCAGTGGACACACCTGTAGTCCCAGCTACTCGAGAGGCTGAGGTGGGAGGATCACTTGAGCCCAAGCGTTTGAGGCTGCTGTACACTATGATCACGATGGGAACAGCCACTGCACTCCAGCCTGGGCAATATAGCAAGACCCCATCTCTAAAAACAAACAAACAAAATTTTTATAAGTAAAATTCCTGGCACAAAAATCGAAGATAACCTGGCACGAAAAGAAAAAAAAAAGTGAACGAAAACCAAAAGAAAAAGAAAATATGAAAATCTATGGGATATTAGAATCTGTAGGTGCAAACTTAAATAACAATATTTACTATGGTCAGAAGATTAAAACATTAAAAAACTTTAACATATATTTAAAAACAAGTTACTTTGGAATTTTGATAAAACATCAAATGGAAATCCTAGACCTGCGAAATGTAGTAAGATTAATGAAGAATTCAACAAATAGATATAAATAGATTTAATAGCAAATTAGCCACAACTGAAGGGAGAGTTAGTGAACTAGAAGATAGGTAAGAAAAAAATCCAAATTTAAGCATAAAAAGATAAAAGGATTAAAAATATAAAAGAAATGGAAAAGATATATAGGATACCATAAGAAGAACCAGTATTGATGAAACTGAAGTCTCAGGAGAAGATTAAGAGAAAAAATTTAAAATAGTAGAAGAGATAAAACAAAAGATTAAGATAAAAATCTTAAAATCAATCAGAGAAATAATAAATATTATCTATGAAGAAACAACATTTATACTGAAGCCAGGTTAAAATTCTATTCCTAACAAAAACAATTATCTAGAGGAAGATAAAATACAGACATTTTGAGACAAACAAAAACAGAGGCATTTGTAGCCAGTAGAACTGCTGTAACAGAAATTTTATACAGAAATCTTTAGGCAGAAAGAAAATTGATTCTAAGTTGGAAATGTGGAGACACAGAAAGAAACGAGGTACAATCGCTGGAGTGTGTGAGTACATCTCAGTCAACAGTGAGTGTATAAAACTATACTTATCATCATCATGTCTGTGGGGTTTAAATACATAAATGTTTAATGCACACAAAAATCACATATTTGAAGGAGTACACGAGTCATCTAAAGTATTCAAAGGCCTTTGCATTGCCTGGGAAGTGTGGGTTAGTATTAGAGGAACGTAGTAACCTCTAGGGCAGGCCCTCGAATCAGTGCGTCATGACAAACAACTCCACGACTCTGAGGCTCACACAGCCTCCACTTCTTTCCTCTGGGTCGGAGTTCGGCTGGGAGAAGCCGGGCTCGACAGCGCAGGTCTGCTGTAGGTTCTGGCGGGGGCTTAGCGGCTGTGCTTCTCATTTCAGATTTTAGGATTTGTGAGGCAGTTCTGTTCTACATGCCTCTCCTCCTCCTTGGTCCAGAAGACTAGTGAGGGCAGCTTTATCTCATAAATGGGCAAACAGAAACATGCAGAACCTCCCAGGCCCGCAACTGCTACTGGCCCCGTCATGTTAAGAGGCAGGGAAGTATGTCTTATACCTGTAGCTGGAGAAGCAGCAGAGGCAAAGGCCACGGTGAACACACAGGGAGGGCTGCGGATCCGGTAACGCAGTCTGCCACAGACAGCGAGAGCACAGCATCCAACATCACAGAGGGAAGATAAAATAATAAAAGAATATAGTTAAGATGATACATTGAAAATAAGGTATTACATGGTAAATTAATAGACTAAATGTTCCAACTGAAGACAAAATAATGAAACAATAAAAACCAAACCCAACTATTTGCTGTTTATGAAGGAACATCTAAAATATAAGGGATACAGAAAGACTGACATGTAAAAGAACAAAATACAGCTGGTGTGGCCCTGTTAATACCAGAAAAGGTAGGCTTCGAGGCAAAAGGTTGGTAGAGAGGAAAAGGGACCCCTCAGAACAATAATGGGCTCATTGCTGGAAAAATTTAAACCTCTAAACATTTATGCACCTAATACCATGACTTCAAAATAAAGAGAAAAATTGACATTAGTACAGGAAGAAATGAAAAAATGCATGGATCCATTGGGATATTTAAACACAGCTTTTTCATAAACTGATAGAAAAGCAGATCAAAAAGTCATTAAAGATGTAAAAAATTTAGGTAACATAATCAGCAAAAGTGGCCTAAAAGCCAAATACAAAACATTTCATCCACCAAATGCAGAGGCATATTTATTTTTTCAAGCATACATTGATTACCTACAAGAATTGAACCAATTTTATAACTCATAAAGCAAGTTTCAACCGGATTGAAATTACATAGCAAATGGTTTTTTATCACAATTCAATTAAACTAGACATAAATAAGAATATATATAACTAGAAAATTCCCTTATATTTGTATTGAGAAATATGCTTCTAAATTAACCCCTAATGTATAGAAGAAATCATAATGGCATTAAAATATCTTTTAACCTGAATGAAAATAAAAATAACACATTTAAAACATGTGGGACTCAGACTAGAGCTTTTGGAGAAGTTCATCACTTTAAATGCATTTATAGAAAAAAAAGGCTGAACATTCATAAACTGAGTAAAAAATCAGAATTTAGAAAAAGATTAGCAAAATAAGCCTAAAGAGAATGTAAAAAGGAACTATAAAGATAAAAGCAGAATATAATAAAGAAGCAAACAAAGATAACGTTTTTGGTAACATCAACAAAGTTAAGAGTTAATTCTTCGAAAGCATTAATAACATTGATAAAAACTGTGTGAGCATGATGAAATAACCAACATAAGAAATGAAAACTGAAAAGATAGCAGTGTCTATCCCGTAGATATTAAACTTGTGAAAATTATGTTAAGAGTATGCCAATACAGTTGAAAACAAATGAAACACAATTTTCTAGAAAAATGCAACTTAGAAAACTGTGTAAGAAAAAGTAGAAAATCTGAATAGTCCTTATCCTGCATTTGTATTTAAATCTATTCTTAAATAAAACTGAAGGGTCAGACATCTATCTTCACCACAGAATTTTAACAAATAATTAAGAAGACATGATTTCAATCTTATACAAACTCTGTCACAGAAGTGAAAAAGACAGACCAGTGGCCAACTAATTTTGTGAAACCAGCATAATAACCTTGATAGAAAAATTCAAGAAGTTTATTAAAGAAAAGGAAAATTAGAGGCCAATTTACACATGACCAGAAATGCAATATTCATACAATACCTTTTTTATTTTATTTTATATTTTTAGAGACAGGGTCTTGCTCTGTGGCCCACGCTGGAGTGCAGTAGTGTGATCATAGCTCAATGTAACCTCAAACTCTTGGGCTCCACCGATTTTCCCACCTCAGTCTCTCAAGCAGCTGGGATTAGAGGCGTGAGCCACCACACCCAGCCTAAACTTTTTTTAACGATTGCACAACAGTCACAGGGTTATGACAAATGTTCTAAAGTTGTAATGTCCACCAGGAAGGTAAAGATATGGATTTATTTTAGATATTGATAACTAAACATGTTCAAATCACTTACAGTTACCACAAAAATGATAACCATGGAGTGTATTCTATTAAAATAAAGAGAAAAAATGAATGAGGAAAACAATGCAAAGAGGAAGGGAAAAGAAACAGAAAAGTTGGGGAAATAGCACAAAATGAGACAGAGGAAATAGATCCAAATATATCATTGAAATTATAAAACACCATCCTATCTCCGTTTAAAAGACTAAGATTGTGGGATTGGACTAAAAAATCAAATCCATGTTTTTTAAACAAAAAGACACATTGATGACATAGCAAAAGGATGGAGGAAACAGTTCAGGCGAATACTACCCAACATGACACTGACGTGGCTTGATGACCAGAGGACACAGCTCCGCTGGGGTAAACAGGGTCACGGCACAGTGACAAAATGATCAATGAATTAAGAGAACGTGATAATTCTAAACCTTTGCTATTAGCCTGAACTTCTTCCTTAATCCATAAAATTAGCTTATTCTAGAAGACCAAAGCCAGGGCAGAGGAGGGAGCTCTGGTTGTGGTAGGGAAAGTTGTTTCTCACTTGCACTGTTCTGAGTTCAGCCCCTCGACAAGTAGACTAAGACAGGAGTGTCCTTGACAAGTAGACGGGCGAAGACAGGGGAGTCCTGGCCAAAACAACCCTTCCCACGGAGGGCCCTGAGGACAGGGTTCGCACAGTGGCTGTGATCTGTGTCTAGCAACTGAGTGACTCAGAGTTCTTTCAGTTCGCACAGCATTTGTTTTGACACGTGCATGATGAGTGTCTGTTTTGTGTCATCCCATGCTAGATCCAGGAATGCAGCGTGAATGCGAGTGTTCTCTGTACATGGGCTCTAAATCCCAAAGGGGGCACAGACACCAAACAAGGTGTGCCAGTCAAATGGAAAGCCTGCCAGACAGTCACGAGGGCCAGGACAGCAATCAGATGGGAAGACCATTGGCATGTCCGGTGGGAGGTGGCTTCAAGATGCCAGATAAAGGGGCCATAGAAGGTGACCTTGAATCAAGGCCTAGAGGAGGGGAGGGAGCACCTCCTGCACAGAGGCAGGAGGAGGCCGGCTTGGCCAGTGCATTTTGTAATGAGAAGGCTGACTTAAAATTGTGAAGGCTCATTTTGTCAGACAGAATAATGACAGGAAAAGGGGACCCATCCTGATAGTGACAGCACTCAAAATTTAAACTGTGTGGAAAAGTCAGGTTAGTCTGTGGAGAAGAAAGGTAACGTTTTATCCAGTTGTTTTTCCCTCCGTGCACTCAAATGAATTGCTGTCGAGCACGTAGATGAAGACATAAAAAATATTATTTTACCATAACCTGTCAATTTCTAAAAGCCCTTAACTGTGCCTTGCAGTGTTTCCATCCCAATGTTTTTTGACTCTCATTGGTGTTAGGCAGGGACCGCATCTGCAGGTGGCAGATACAGGCCAGGGGGGTGGTTTCTAGGGGCAGAGAAGCCAGGGACCAGTCAGGGGAAGGAATTGCAGGAAAATGCAGAGCACCTGACAATCAGGTATATCAATCACCTGGTGACATTTCACACTGCCCACAAGCCCTCCCCCGACCAGGCCAATAAAAGGGAAACACCTGGGTGTCCTTAACAATTTTCTCCATTCATGGAGACTGACCGGTTCCTTTCTCTGTAATGTATTTTCACTTTGTGTAGCTTCCTTCTTTTCTACAATTGTGTAGTGTTCTTCTTCCTTCCTTCCTTCATTTCCACAATGAAAGCCGTTTGTGTGGAAGTGCTTCCTGTCTGTGTTCTCTCTGTTGCACTAGCCCTACTTGTGATTCTTCCAAGCAAGGAGCCAAAGAACCAGGACAACGTTTCTTTAAAAAAACCAACCCTGATAATCAGTCCTCAGTTTTCATGCTCTGAATATGTGCCTTGGATAAGTTTTATGGGCTTTTAATTAGACTATTAAGTTAAATTGGATTTTGAAAATAATCTCCAAGTAACTTCCTCTTGGTATGTTTCACACGGAGCATGCCCAGTGCCTATTTATTTTACTAAGAGGTGTTCAAATGATAAAAAGTCCAGTGTTCATTTGTCTTTCTGGCAGAATTTTGGGTGACAGAGAAAAATACACGTTTCTTAAAATATATCTTTCAGGTTTTTGTGTGAACCAAAGCAAATGAGAGGTCATGTTTCAGTTAAAATCTTCTGTTTATGAGTCAAAAAACAAGGAGTCCAGTGCCTTTGGTAACTCACTCCCAGTGCCCTTCATGAGACACTCACATTTCCTGTCTTTTGATTTCCTCAGCAGAGTCCGCTCCTCCCAGGCGTCGGGGAATGAAGGGAGAGTGAACAAGAACAATGGCACATATCAGGTCTTAAGGAAATCAGAGGAAAAGGAAATATGGAAATTTGAAACTCTTATGTAAATGAAGGTCATTTTCCAAAACTGTTAAATAGATGAGATACATAGTTTTTTACCTTGTGGATTTGTGTTCTTTCTTCACAGTGGAGACCAGGGAAGTCTCAGAGGAATTGGAATGTCACTCGGCTATGTATAGACAAAGATAAGAGGACCCACACAAATTGGAAAAGAGGGTTGGATTTAGAACTTAGGGGCATTTTTCTGACTGCAGAGGATTCATTTATTGGACCATGACAGAGTAGAGAGAAGCTAAAGAATGTAAATATGTATTTGCTGGTTAATTAGTCAGGGATCTACAGAAAAATAGAAGCAATAGAACCTCTCTCTCTTGCTCTCTCATCATCTCATATCTATCATCCATCTATCCATCTATCCATATCATCTATCTTTATTTACCTGTCTCTATAACAACTCTCTATCTAGATATCTTTCCATGCATATATATAGACAGATATGAAGATATGATTATAGATCTATCTTATATAAAATACATATATTTATATAGAGACATCATATATATGTATCTATACATATCAGATACATCTATACATCACATCTCTCTCTATATATATAGATACATACATATATATATAGAGAGAGAGAGACAGAGACAAAGATTTATTTTAAGGGATTGGCTTATGTAATTGTGGGAGCTGGCAAGTCTGAAATTCACGGCAGGCTGACGGTCTGGAAATTCAGGTAAGAGTTGATGTTTTGTCTCATATTCAAATTCCACAGGGCAGCAGGGTAGAAACTCAGATAGGGTTTCTATGTTGCAGTCTTAAGGCAGAATTTTTCTACTTTGGGGAAACTTTGCCTTTACTCTTGAGGCTGTCTCTGCTGGGATGAGGCCCACCCAAAATCATGGAGGGTTACCTGCTTTACTTACAGTCTACTGATGTGTGAATCAATCTAGAAAACCAGAAACCTTCACAGCAATGTCTAGACTGATGTTTGACCAAACATCTGGGCACCCTTAGCTACCAGGTTGACTCTTAAAATCAATCATCACACTGGTTAAATAATGGCATTAAGTAAAAATTTTTATTTGTTGAATTGATTTGGTTTTTGTTATTACATCAATTTTACTTAGAATAGAGATTTTAGGACATGCAGAATCCTGTGGTTTATAGTACAACATGAAATTAATTTACCCTTTTGTGGGTGTGATACTTTCAGGGCTGTTGATGCCTATTTTGAGACATTCCAAAGACGTGTGTTGTGGGGGATCCCAGAGTCGAGTGTAAACAAAGTAGGTTGATTAAATTAGTAGCAGTAGCGGTAGTGAGAAGTACTGAAAAAGAGTTCTCAACTCTGTTCTCATTCTCTGTCTCCAGAGATGGCATGAGGCAGGTGTTTAAGGGAGCATATCACCAGCCAAAAGTGAATTGTTAAGAAAGGAAATGTTTCTTGTCCTCCTAAATCCAGAGGTGAGCAGTGTGGATGGGGAGCTGTGGCCAAAAGCACTGGGTTCTCCACGCATGTGGCCTGGTGGCCACAATACGGATGCATTGTCACCCTGTCCCTCTCTCAGGGTTGGAGGAGAGCTCACTGCCAGACGCACCTGCCTTACGTGGGTATCAGTGGTCTGCTTTCAGATCCAGCACTCCGCCTCTCAAGGAATGATTCCTCTGCACGGAGGTTATCTGGATCTTGAGCTTTTAGTTGACATCTCTAAGCCTTAGTTTTCTTGCAGATAAAATAAGAGAAACAATAAACATTTTGTTTCAGGATTGCTATAATTTCTCAAACAGTTAAATACATGTCCGCTATTTATTGTAACTGGCCATTTAGTCCTTTCACTACTGTGATGATTAATTTTATATGTCAGCTTGACTGGGCTAAGGAATGTCCAGATAGCTGGCAAACATTATTTTGGGGTGTGTCTGTGAGGGCGTTTCTCGAAGAGATCAACACTTGAGTCATTTACTGCATAAAGATCACCTTCACCAATGTGCGGGGGCTTCGTCCAGTCTGCAGAGGGTCCGGATGGAACCAAACGTCGGAGATGGGGGAATGTGCTTGCTCTTTCTTCTTGAACTGGGACATCATATTCTCCTTTGTTTGGCCATCTGTGATCCTGGTTCCTGGGCCTGGGGACTTTGGGACTTACCCCAGTGGCCTTCCCACCCCTCTGCTCCTCGGTTCTCAGGCCTTCAGTTTCAGACTGAATTAACCACTGGCTTTCCCAGGTCTTCAGCTTGCAGGTGGGACATCATGGGACCTCCCAGCCTCTACAGTCTTGTGAGCCAATTCCCATAATAAATCTTCTCTGTGTATTTATACATATGTACTATCAGTTCTGTTTCTGTGGAGAACCCTGACTGATAAAACTTCATCTGACTTTCCACTAAAGAAGTGAGAGAAGATTTAAGAGGAGGTGTAATTCTCATTTAATTGGAAATTAATTGCTGATGGTTTTTAAAATGGATTGAGGCTTGTGGGGTAAACACATGTGGACTAGAGAAAAATAAACAAACAAACAAAAGTGAAAAATTACATCAACATCCCTGGTTGCTGTGAAGATTTCATTCCAACCTGCTCTCTCATTTCTCCATTAGGTCGGGTTTTTATAACCGTTTGCAGGAAAACTGTCAGCATTGTGGCAGGAAGGAAACATGTCAAATTTAGAAATCTGGAATTTTTTTAACGCTTTTGCAAGCAATCTACATATGATGACGTCATTCATTCATTCATTCATTTTAGCATTCAAAACGACAGGGTGCACCTACTGTGTGCCAGGCAAACTCCAGACATTGCTACAAGCAGGTGGATAAACAGAAAGGAACCCAGCCTTCCTAGAATTTACAGCCTAGTGGAGGGACTCGCTAAATAACTTAAACATACATATATAATTAAAGATTGTGACAAATGCTATTGAGAAATTGCGAAAAAATGTGAGGTGTTGTGAGAGAGTGAAATAGTAGGGTCTGGAGTAATTAGGATGAGTCAGAAAAGGCTTTGCTATGTGGGGAAGATAGCGAAGACCCCAGGACAGAGGAGGAGATTCCAGGCTGGAGGTCATTGCCATGGCGCACAGCACGTGATGATGAAATGCCAGTCAACGACTCGAGCATAGGCGGTCGAGAGTTGTTTATTACACTCTTAGCACCTGGCTTGTGCTTGGGGTTTTAGCAATATTCAAACAGACCCAGAGTTGGAATACACAGGCTATGTTGGATTTTCTCCTGACCACTGATAATACCCTGAACAATCTTGTGAGGGTTGAAAGAAATAATGAATGCAAAATCGAATGCACAGGTGTTGGGACATCGCAGAAGATCGATCAGTGTTATATGAACTGGAATAGGGAGGAGAAATGAGTCATAAACACACTAATTGTGCACTTGAATGCTTGGACAGCTTTACAAGACACGGAACTCAATGCCAGTTTAAATTAGATTCTTTACAAGTGACTTCTTTTCTTTTCAAGGGAACTTTTAGCCTAATGTATACTTAATTGTTTTTATGAAACTTTAATTTTACTATGTCTTTTTACTAAATATCTAATATAGCCATGCAAATAAAGTTTTCAAGTATTTATGTTGATGCATATACTTGATTTTGAACACCAATTTTAATGAACTTTAAAAATAATACTAATAATATATACTACCATCAGGCACTCTGCTTAATTTTATCCCATTCCCACTCTCTGAGGGGGGTTAATAATTCCATTGGGTAGTTGAGGAAATCAAGATTTAGGGAGATGAAGCAACTTGCCCAAGGTCACACAAATAATAAGTGGGCGATTTGGGATTTAACTTGGTTTTGTATACGAGAGTGTTGGTTTCAATATACAAAGCTGACAAAATGCCCATTACTAAAGACAGAATCTCTCAGCTAAACGAACGAATCACAGCTTACTACCTGCTGACCCTATACAGGCATTAAGCATCACACAAACACGGCGTGCTATTTGCTGTGACGGGCCTCTTGTTTCTTTTTAGAACATGACTTTCAGGTTCACGGAAGTTTCCCACTTTGAATATTTGTGATCCAGTTGCTCTGTGTCAAGCATTTGCGGTAAAAATCCAAACGTACATTTAGGTTATGAGAAGCAGACATTCTTTTAACTGTGAACTGCTCTGCTGTATCCTATTTGGAAACGGGCACGTGAGTCCATAGCCTTGTTTACTTTAATAAGCATTACCCTCCAGGGTGCCGTTGCATAAATTATTCAGAGGTGAGGACCGAATCTTTGCTTAATGAAATGCTCTGGAATCATCAAGTGGATCAATGCTCATTTGAGCACAGTCAGACACCCGCAAACGACAGGAATTTAGAAAGCAAATGGGAGCATGTTGCTGGGAGACTGTTTGCTGCCCCTTCCTCAGCCAGAACAAAGCACCCGGGTTTTGTAATCCCAGACCTTTAAAAAAAATTCCAGATTAGGTTGGAAATTTCTTATCTGCAGTGGTACCAGGTAAACGTGAGATAGCATATACATCCCTCCATTGAGTGGCTAGTGCTTCAAATTTTAATCATCCCCATGACTTGTGTTGTTTCACCACACGTGTACCCTTCTTCCTGTGTTGTACTCAGTCTCTCTGAGAATAAAAGAAGTTTCAAAGATGCAAAAAGGAAATTCTAGTGGACCAGCATTGGCATTTCATAAGCATCATCTTTTCAGATTCCAGCTCATCAAGATCCACAGAGCATACGTACTTCACTCTGGGAGCAAAACGCTCTATAAACAAGCGAGAGTGTTTTCAAGCCAGTGCTTAAAAATAACCTTTGAATGGGTGTGAAATCATATTTCCTATTCCACCTAGTTATTCTTCCAATGCGCTTGAATAACGTTTTCCTGTCTATGAAAATAAGGAGCTCCATAGTTATCTGGTATAACTGGGGGGAAAAAAACATATTCCAGATAATAGGGTTTTTGAAACAGCTGATACTTCCTTTCAATGTGATCTCCCAGTTTTTTTGGTCATTGTATAGAAATCCTTGTGAACCATATTAAATATTTTCCTGACTTCTTAAACTGATTATTCTGCATTAAGGCAGTTATTTCCTTTTTCCTTCTGTGACATCCCTATGAGCATCAATTGATGCATTGTTCTTCCCACATGGGAAACATTGAATATTTGGCAGAATCATTATCCAGTCTGGGATATCCCAAAAAACATGACTTTGTTGACAGTAACTTTCTTTGTCATTTGCAGTTTTTCGGAAAGTTTGTGTGAAGCCATTTGCAAATACATGGTCTACTGGACCATCTGTCCTGTTATCTTCCACAACTAAATTACTAAATCAAAAATCCAAGTAGTCTTCTCCCCATTGCCTTTTTTATATGCTGGAAAGTTCTTGTCAATGATTGACAGCTCAGAAGCATTTGATGTTATTATTTCTGCATTTGCACTGTTTCTCTCCAACCCTGCGGGCTCTGTTTCTCTCATACAGCATAGGATGTCGGCTGTAGAGAGTAAGGAAGCAAGGGTATCCCTCAGCAATGTGACGATTTTTATAGGATGTATCTTTTATCATATTTAAAGTCACAATTGTTAAGTAAAGACCATTTTGCAAATATTTATAGTCTGCAACTTTTTCTAAGACCTTCTCACATGGTTTACTTTCAACAGAATTTGAAACCAAAGCAACATGAAACAACCAGCCTTTTAATGGTGACAGCAAGTCAGAATTTCCAGTAAGGAACTGCGTATAATTATTTTGAAGTCAATGTAGTCTCAATTCAATACTGGTCAACCCTAGCAAAGTCCAGTTTGCTTCAGTGAGATTCAGTGAGAAACAGGAAAATAGAAATATTCCCAGACATCAGCTCTGTTTCTTGAGACCAATTCTGTTATGATCTAACAATATTGACCCTCATTCCTCTCCGATAAGTTTTTGGTTCTGAAAAGCTCTTTCACTGCAGATAAAATGTGATCGAACTGATATTTCTGAAAACAACAGGCACATGTGAGGTGCCATTCATCTACGCTTTAGAATGATGCATATTCTAGCCCCCAGAGTTTGACTGATGGCTTATTAGCAGAAGAAAGTACATCCAACATATTCTCAGTGTGATTAAACTTGTAGATGTGACATGCTTGGGGGACATTTTAATGAGTTTTACTGATATGCTCAAAAGTCCTCCACAAATAGTCCGTACGTAGAGACAAAGACACTCAAAACACACATCATTACTTGAGATTTTAAAAAATAAGATCATTAGCATCTCAAGCCATGTGTTAGTTTGAATTGCTTATGCCAATTTTTAAAGAATAATCCAACTCAGTTAAAAATTTTGCTAAATTGTACAAATTTGGCTTTTAAGTTATGAAATAAAAGAAGTAAATAGGGTAGTTACCATTTCTACTGAAAGCACATGACGATGTTCTCATATGGCCATTTTTGAGACCAGGTAGTTGTCCTGGCTCATGTTATGCAGAATCTAAAGCATAATTGGAAACTTGGTCTCTCCAGAGCTACGACATCTGAGAGCACTGAATGAGCCCATACAGGATGCAACATTTTGCCTAAGTTTCCTCTTATAAGCCAGTCAGATTTCTGTCTTGGGATTACTACGATACTTTGTGGATCTCTATTTGCCTTTTAAGAAGCTCCTTCCTTTTCCTTGAACGACCTCCTCCGCACCTTCCTCCTTTCTCTGCCCCTTTCCTGTGTGGGTGTCTCCTGCTGTGCTGAGCACGACTACGCCCATCCTCACTTCCTGCTCTGCCTGCTTCTGTGCCAGGGCTACTTCTGCACCTCACTTCCCCTCTGCTTGCTTCCTCTGTGCTGTCTCCTTTCCTCTCTGAATTTGCTTCATTCTTTCCACTCCAACCCTGCCATAAGCTGAGAATGCTCCTTTCTTTGACAACCAACCACGTGACAGCTATGAAATCACATCGACCAGGGCCCTGGCTTCCTCCAGCTTCCCCACCAGGCCAGGCAGTTGAAGGATCTGGATGATGGCTGCGCTCGTTTCCTGGGGCTGCTGTAATATGTTATCATAAACTGGATAACCTAAAATGACAGAAGTTTATTCTCTCACAGTTCTAGGGGCCAGAAATCTGAAATCAAGCTGTTGGTGGGGCCATGCTCCCTCCAAAGGTTCTAGAGAACAACCTTCCTTGTCTCTTCCAGCTCTGGTGGCTCCTGGCCTTCCTGGGCGTATGGTTGCATCACTCCAGCATCTGCCTCCATCTTTGCTCTGCCCTCTGCTCTGGGTCTCTTTTTTTCTCCTTTTCTATCTCTTATAAGGATAATTGTCATTAGATTTAGGGTCTACCTGGTTAATCCAGGATGATCTCATGTGAAGACCTTTAACTTCCTAATGACATCTCCAAAATGCTTTTTTTCAAGTAAGGTCACATGCAAAGGTTCTAGGAGCGAAGACTTGAACATATCTTTTGGGGGGCCACCATTTGATGCCCCACGGTGGCAGAGTTTGATATACTAGGAAGTCACATATGTATAGTAAAAGTTCTGTTTGCCGTTTCAGTTGGTGCTGCTCTGGTCACTCAGCGGCTAACCATGTGCTGCAGAGTGGCCATTCCTGGGCCATCCATCATCAATGCTGGGGAGTAGTTACTCTCAGTGACCCTCCACCTTTCCAGGGCACGGCTGCTTCTCCTGTCCTGTAAGAACTCTCATGCTCCTCTGCTGCAAGTCTCCTGACCTGGCTTCCCTTCCACGCCAGCATTCCCTGCTGCTTCCCATTCCCATCCTCCTTTCTGTGCACACACTTGCTCCTGCCCCGTGTACATCACTCAGCCTTGTATTTTCAGGTGTCAGCACCTGTGGGCCCCAGGATCTTACTCCAATAATAACAGCAGTACTAGTAACATTTATCGAGTGAAGAAGGGCTTACTTAATACGTGCCAGACGCTATTCTGAGTACTTTCCATGTCTTCACTCATTTGCATCCGTCCACGGCACCTTGAGATAAGCACCATCTTCGTCATCATCCTTATTTTCCAGTCGATGCCACTCTTGATAAAGCCTGCTCTCAACACCCTGTGTCATCCTGCCCCCGGCCCCTCTGCCCCACCCGGCACTCCTGACTCCCCGTCATGCTCTTCACATCCCTCCGTCTCAGGAGTGGGCATTTTTATCTGATTTGTTCGCTGGTGCATCCCAAATATCTAGAACCCAGTGTGCACATATTTGTGTTAATATGTTAACAAATGTAAGTAAACTAAATGGTTTTACTTAGCAGGGGCCTTCTGAAAATTGGACCTTAATCCCAGAGGGACTCTCTGAGTGGGGATTTTAGACATTGAGGCAGGCTTGGGTGGAGGCAGGAGAGAGAGAAAAGGGGAGACATGGCCTGTGCACTGTAGTACCCACCAGACCTCATGAGAGCACCGGCTAGTGCATTGTGGTTGGGGGTAAAGAATTAGGTTATTAAAGTAACTGATTTACTCTTATTACTTTTTTCTAAGCTCTTAAAGACTATTTTATATTTTAGACTAATCTATGCCATTTTCACAGAAGAAGAGCTACCTCAATTTCTGGGAAAGGTGTCAATGAAAGTAGACCCTCCCTTCAACATTCCAAGAGATATTTCCTGGCAGTGGCTAGAGCTAGGAACATGGATTCTAGAGCTCATGAAGGTGAGATCCAGCCCTTAAAGTATCTCACTTCTGTGTCTGCCTGAATGAGAACAGCTGCTACAAAGGCATGGCCAAAGGAAAGCTACGGTCCCAGATCTCTGAGTATCTCAGGGATATCGCAATACATTAAAAATAATGACCTAATGTAACAAAATGAGCAACAAGTATTTGTATTTAGGAAAACATTCCTTAAATGTAAGGAGAACCAAAAGTTCAGTTAGAATATTTTTGAAATTTCTGGCTGTCTCCTTCTTCTGACAGGCTCCTCATAGGAGAACAATTTTGACTGGAAAGACTTGTATGGAATTACTTTCTTACCAACTTTTTCTGCTTTCTGTTATTATAAAGCTAATTCTTTTAGAACATCCATAATCTTCCACAATTGCTCAGATGGGAGCTAACCTACTGTTAACGTTCAGTCCCTCAGGTGATGTGTGGATCTCAGCTGCCCCCGGCAAGGGGAAAGCACAGGGAATTTCTGTCATGATCATGGGACAGTGTGGAATTTGGAAAGAGGGCAAATTGATGCATTATGATATTTGGGCTTCCAAAGTATTTGGGAAATCTCTCTTTTTGAACATGGCCTATACCTGGTCTTACTGGATTCCATGTTTTGGGGTATATCAGGTTGTTAATAAGTTTCTGTACTCTTCCAGCAGAAATTCCCCAATCCTCCTTCATCTACCACCTCTCAGCCAGTGTTCACCTTGTGCCAAGCATGGCTTTGAGTGCTTTATGTGAAATAACTCATTTAAATAGCCCCAAAGAACTACCACCACTTAACACAACAAGCACAAGCCTTAGCAATTTCTTGGTCAGAATTTCCCCAAAGAACGCACATGGCATTCTCATCTCAATGGGGCTGATTTCTCTCTGTTGTGGAAAGCAGGCAGAGGGATCCTCAATATGTGGACTGACATCATTACCTACACATCCTGTGAGTTGGTCGCCTCAGGAGAGATGTCTCATGTTGCTTTAATTATTGTTTACATTCTATGAGGAAAAAGGACAGAAATGTAAGTGTTTTTGAGTATGAAAGCCATTTCAGAAACTGTGGTAACTATTTATTAACTTGCCAATATTAATCTTTTAAATAAGAGATTTTGCTGTTCAATGAAGGAGCCATTTCAAGAATTGAGTTAGCCGTTATGGTAGTAAGATTAGAATGACGGGAGCAGTCTTTACACCTCCAGGCAAAAAGATCACCTGGAAATAAAAACTAAGAGGAGAATATCGATCTTCTAATGCGAAGATGTTCACTGAAGTGGGGTCACAGACAGGTTGTCACATCTGGTTTTTTGCCCAATGCTCTCCTTTCTTCTAATTCTAACTGAGAAGGAAGGACAATCTTGGCCGTCTGCCCTGCAAGCGATGTGAATTCACCTGGGTGGGGGAGGACAGACGAGGCTGACTGTGTCAAGGTGTGAACCTGGATCCTGTGCTTGTCCCAGGTAACATTTCTTTAAAGGTCATCAGGATAAGCTGCTGGTTCTTAGAATGAAGAAATTTGTGGTGGAAAGTCTCAGTCCCCAATTAATGGCATAAAGGAGACACTGTAAACGAGAACTCCATGAAGGATGAGGGGCCAGAGTCCAAACAAAGAAACCAAATTCCTCGCCCCTTGAAACTTTCCCTCATTAAACATGGAGACAACTTTGAATCTAAAAAGTGTAGCATAAAGAAGTGGAAATGCATAATCATGCCTCCCGAGCCACTGTCAACCACCCTCTCTCTCGAGTGGCCTGGGGCGCCCTTGTCGCAGGCGAC
The DNA here is from genome assembly GCF_000956105.1 of Propithecus coquereli. Taxonomy (NCBI): domain Eukaryota; kingdom Metazoa; phylum Chordata; class Mammalia; order Primates; family Indriidae; genus Propithecus; species Propithecus coquereli. The sequence goes on from NW_012149408.1 coordinate 2,941,607, forward strand.
ACAGGCGTCTCTGCAGTGCGGCAGAGAAAGTGTGCACATTTTTATTCTTTTCAATGGAAGCCATGTATCTGGCATAATAAAGAGGGAAATCTGGCCCTGTTTAATTAGAGGAAAAGCAGAAAGACTTTAATTGAGAATTCGATAGCCAAGGATTGTCGTCTTTGCTACTTAAGAGGCATAACTGCTTGTCTCTTGGACCACCCGCTGCTCGTAGAGTACCAGTCTACTTAATTTAACACGAAGCAATTTAGGATGCTGTTCTGTTGCTGACTAGAGACAGAAACCACCTTCAGAAACAAGCTGACTTTACTTCCTAAGAATCCCTTCGTAATGAATCCATTTTTTTTGGCAATATGCTTCTAGTCTTGCCCTCATTATTCTCACATTATATTCTTTACCATTCTAACACCTTTAACTTGGTTTATTCCCTCATCTTCCTTAAAGCTAAGTAGGATGTGGTCTAATTAGGATTACGTGTGATTTTATATTTATTTGAATCATGTGTTCATTTGTTTACTCTATGAAACCTTTCCGAATGCCATTTATGGGCGAAGAATGAGGATGAAGATGGACAGGTAAGCCCCAGGCAAGTCTCAGTGGTGGAAATAGAGAACCCAGTCATCATAGTGCAGGGTTCGGATGCTGCAACGAAGGTCCTGGCAGGTGCATTGAGGGTCCAGAGAAGAGCAGTTTCCCCAGCATGAGGAGGCCAGGAAAAGCTTGCCCAAGAGGCTGCTTTAGTGCAGACTTGGAGGAAATTGGGGTTCACTGGGCAGAGTAGCTGCAGGAAGGTAGGAGAGGGCATGCCTCATTCAGGAGGCTGTAGATACACTTGTGTAGCTGAGCAACCTGCACCTGTCAAGGATGGTAACAATGGGGAAAGATCAGGAAAGACCCTCATCCATAGCTGGAAGGTGGCACTAATTGTATGAGAACGATGAAATCTCACTGAAGGACTTCGTATAGATTTTGTTTTGATAAAGTTCCATTGGCACCAATGTGGAAGATGAACTAAAGTTAAGGTGGGGTGGAGGCTGGACGGGGTGAAAGGGGACCAGCGAAGACCACAGAGCAACCATGCAGGAGGCAAACTTGTCTTGAGTGTGGCAGGATCCTCAGGGCAGCAGAGAAGACAATGATGGCTTGGAGAGGGAGAGTTTGTGGTTGGGAGAGAATTGGCTGAAGGATGAAGAAAGAGGGGGTCGGTCCAGGACTCTCAGGTATTGCCTGGTATAAGTAGATCTAATCTATGCCAAGATAATTCCTTACAGGAGGAAGGTTGGGAGAAGGGTGAGTTCCTTTTGGTTAAAGAGATTTGGGATGAGTAGAAAGATTCAAAGGGCTGGGCATTTGAGGGAAGTTCCAGGTGGCAATCAAAGCCAGGTCCTGGAGAGCTTTGTGTGTGAGGCTGTCCCACGATGGAGAAGATTTGAAGCTGCTGAGACAGGCACATGCTCAGCCTAGCAGGCCGGAGCGCTCACTTCTGTAGAATTCTGAAGTAATGTTTCCAGGTCAAGGATTCTTAAATTTGGGTTAAAGAAAATAAAGTGTTCAAAAATAAAGTGTTCCACAATGAGATATCATCTTATCCCTGTTAGAATGGCTATGTTATTAAAAAGTCAAAAAACAACAGATGCTGGCGTGGGTGCAGAGAGAAAGGAACACTTATACACTGTTGGCGGGACTAAAAATTAGTACAACCTCTATGGAAAATAGTGTGGAGATTTCTCAAAGAATAAAAGTAGACCTACCATTAGATCCAGAAATCCCACTACTGGGTACCTACCCAAAAGAAAAGAAGGCATTTTATCAAAAAGACAGCTGTACTCGAGTGTTTATTGTAGTACAATTCACAATCACAAAGATGTGAAATCAACCTAAGTGCCCATCAATTCGTGAGTGAATTAACAAAATGCAGCGTGTTGCTGAAGTTCAGGCTGTAAGTGAGGCTTCATCAGCAGTTTCATTTGCTCTACCTGTTCTTCTTGGCAAGTGCACAGATACCACCATTGCTTCTCCCTTGTGCACTTCTAAAGCCCTCCTTCCAGGGTCCGTGCCCATTCCTGGTGGACCCCACGGGCACTGCCAAGTCCTTACAAATGTTGGTGGGCATGACTGACTCAACGATGGACACGCCAGAGAGTCCAGGCTGACGTCACTCTCCAAAGAACAAGTGTGGATGGTCATTTTGTTCTCACTGTTCGTTCTCCGCAGATTAGGGATATGAACAGGTGTGGGTCCACAAATTGTGAAAGCCATAGAGAAAAATCTATAGGCGCTTCCATTTCTTTGTTCCTGAGCTAAAAGTACACATTCTTTTATAGACCTGAGCCAAGATTATCACAAACTTTATGTTTTAAAAGAATTGATCTGCTAGTATAGTGAACTCTGTTCATGGTAAACTTGTTCATATGTATCCATTTGTGAAACTATTGAGTAATATTTCTGTTTCGACTTTCTTTCACCCACACTGCAAGAAGTGTTAAGTGGCTATAAATCTGCACAATATTCTGCGCATTTTAGAGCCATTTGCAAATGAGAATGGGAGTTTTACTCCTTCCCGCATTATCGGTTTTGTCAGTGTGTTTCGATACTGCAGGGGAAGCCTCCCTGCTGAGGTCCGGTGTCCCCAAGTCCTCAGTCCAGGAACAGTTACGAGCCCCTCTCTCATGCTTGCCACCACGTGTGCCTTTTCTATTGCTTGTCTTACTCGATGCCTAATGCTTTTGGGGCTCTCTACTCCCACCTCTCTTGTTTTAGGACGGGACACATTGGGGAAGGGGCCTCAGAGTTGCACTCCTCAGCGCGGTAACAGCAAAACTGGGCATCTCTGACAAAAGGACAGCTTGAAAGTGTGCTCATGAGATGGCTGTGGAACACTCGACAGAGACATTCAACAAGAAAACCTGCGCCTCCAAATGCTGCCAATGGGCATGGGAACTGCCTTCCAGAGAACAATGACATCCCCGCTCCGAATACTGGTGGGAGAAAATTGAGAGGGGCTCACGAGATTATTGCTTGTGGAAATGAACCTCATCCCCAAGGAAATGGCAGCTGCACCTGAGTGAAAAGTCGGGGAAAGAATAGCAAGTTAATAGAAGCAAGTCCATAGATTATTGGCCCTGGGCTATGACTCCAAGTGTGTACAGCTTCATCTCTCCATAGAGAGGCTATTTTTGATTTAACACGCTATGTAGAGTTCTTGTTAGTGCTAATAAATTGCTCTGGAAATTAGGTATGGTTTCTGGGATTTGCTCAATTTTCTCAAAATTTAGGCCATTAGCACTGATTTTTAGATTTCATTGGGTCCACAGTTTGGTCCATAAATTCTATCTGTTTTTCCAGTCTTCAGTCCATAGATTCATTTTCGGATTATATTGATAATGAGAGAAGTATAACACGTTGAAGAATAACATTTGTTTTTAAGCTGTGCAGATTTCTTAGATACTGACATAAAGAAAAAAAAAAACTGACAGAAGGAAATCCATAGATTCTTACCAATGTTTCCCTTCAGAGGAAGGCAGCACATTATATAGAAAGACAGAAATCACCATGTCAATACAAATAAATCAACTTCCTGTCCAGACTTTGACTTTTTTTGACTATGAAAATGGAGTTAAAATCAGATAGAGTGTTAGTATGCTACTGAGAAGTATTGGGATGCTTATACATATTTTGTTGGGTTTTCCTATCGTATTTTAATATTTTTAATTATAAAAAGTCATATTCACTGTAGAAAAAGTAGAAAATTTAGAGGAACATAAAAACAAACCCCAAATCACTCATCATCTTGCCACTAAACACCAACCACAATGCATACATAAATTTTTAAAACTTCAGCTCTGATTATGTTTAGAGTTTTGTGTCCTGTTTTATTTTCCCCTTTGTATAAAACATATTTCTAATAAACTGGAAAATATGACACAATTGCCTCTGATCTGCATATGTAATGATATGTTTGACCTGCCCAAACGGTCAGACCATTCTCCTGGGGTCGTTAAGGCTGTTGCTGATTTTCTTAGCTAATATCAGTAACACTCAAGAGTATTCTGGGCACACATCTTTTTAATAAAAAATTTTAATTATTTCCTTAGGATACCATTAAAACACATTTTTTAAAAGGCTCTGAAACTTTCAATTTAATTATAGAATATAATGAATATAATTATAGAACCAAGTTGTGGGTTAATTTTACTTCCAGTCATGTGTGAAAAGAAGGACGTACCAAGAAGCCTCTTTTGTGGCTCAATAGAGGTAACTCAAAAAGTACGTGACCCTTTTGGAAAGCAGAGATGTCAATTTACAGTTTATAATCAGGACACTTATTACGTAAGAAAAGCAGAGTTGCAGACTTTGGGGTTGTTGGTCGTGCTTCACAGGATATAACAAGGATTTGAGGTCTCTGTGTCCGTGATTCACAAAACACATTGAAGGACGGTTGTCGCATTGCCAACATAATGTCATACGTTTTAGCATGTGGCTTCACAGTGGACGAGAAAATGAGAACTGAAAATTCTGTATGTGTTCTCAATTTTCCTTCATTTATCAGAGCCAGAATATGTCAGAGAAGTGTTAACTTTTCTTGGCTGTAGGGAAAAGGGAACATTTTTGCCTGCTTATTTTTCTGAGATTTCTTCCATCGGCACTGGGAGGCCTCGGGTTTTCAAGGGCACACACTGGCATTTCATTATTTATCCCCAGGAGAGTGTTTCGTGTCCTGAGGGGGGAGGAACATCCTGAGACTCAAGCTTACAATATGTAAAGAAAAAGAAAAAATTTGCAGCTATCATGCCTTCTTAAAAATAAAATTTCTGGATTGAAGGGTATGGAATCTGTGTCAGGCCTTTTGGCTGAGAAGGCCAAATTGTCTTCTAGAATCATTGTATCAACTTACATTTCCATCAGCAGTGTGTGTGAGTTTCTATTTCATTGCATCTTGTTTTTTTTTTTAATCTTTCAAACATCTATATTTGTTTCTAGAACAATAATGCTGCATATTTCTGAAAAGATATCAATTCTATCTGGATTGATATAGAGAAATCAAGAAAAATATTTTAGTTGAAATACTAACTTCTATTTGATTTAAAAGACATTGGCACACCTTTAGCAGGGACTCAAGCATTATGAAAATGTAAACTAAAACATCTGTACCCCCTTAATATTTTGAAATTAAAAAAAAGAAAGACATTGGATTGGATAGTTGCTTCAAGTTTTGATTTGGCCTAGGTCACTGTGAGAGTTGGTTTCCGTTGAGCAAAAACAAGATGTGAAAGTTGGTAGAGTTATTGTAGAAAGAAAGAATCCAATACAACAACTTTGCATCATAAATCCACCAGGGAAAAAGCCCCAAGGACATCACTCTCACAGCTGAAACCCCTGGTAACAGAGGATCTGCAGAACGCGCCCACTCTGAGCTCCCTGAGCCCCTCGGCCACCGTCACCAAGCAGATCTTGTCCAAAATGTGGCACATCACTCATGTCTGGCACAATTGCAGAAGTCAACTTGATTGATTTGCTCTCCCTCAGTGACGAGGGCAGATTGGACAGCTCTGCCATCACCGGACGATGTACAGCAGGACGGCCATCAAGCTGTCCGCTGCTCCTGACAGCCTCTGCCATCCTGCCAAGACTAATATTTGACAATGTTCAAACGGGGTATGGAAAAAGTAAACTAGACTCCCAGAAGGCATTATAAATCTCCCACTCTTTGCCCTTTGAGATCTACTTTAGTGCTAATAGAAGTCAACAGGAGAAAATACGTGTTTTGAAGGCGAGCCCAGCAATTCATTTAAATAAATTTAAATGAAAAATAACAACATAATTCAGGAGACTTGAATGCCAGTTTCTCCCTATTGTGTCACTCCTTTGCCCTAGTGTTTGGTTTTCAAGGGAGACATTACGGAATCTGTACGAAACCATAATCTTTGTTTAAAAAAAAAAAAGGAGCATGTTTGCAGGAAATGTGCTCATTGGAAAAGTTACATAAGTGTCTGCATTAGATTATTCTTCCCAAGTCTATCAAGAAAAAAAGTTACAATAAGAAAAAAAATCACGTTTTTTAAAAAGAACATTTACATGTTAACAGGCATTGACTGCACTATAATAGTTATTTATGTGAATAACTTTTAAGGACTGAACAGTTGAAGTATTGTTGGGGCTAAATTTTAGTGCATTGGCTTTAAGACACATACCCAGCAAACAACAACAGTGGTAGTTAACAGTTACAACAATGATACCAACTATGAATTTGACTTTCATTGATATCTTTACAGCCAAAGGTAACCGGAAGGAAAGAGAATGAAAGGTTGTATGATGATACTTTGAGATGGCTAAAGGACTTGGGAATAGAAGAAAAACAAAAGGCTTGCTTGAGTGCTGTGATGATGGAAAGGACTTTGTTCACCATTGTATTAACAATTTCTATCCAGAGTACTGCTGAGGCCTAGTGGGTATTTAGTAAAGATTTAGTGGATGAATGGGTGAAATGAATGAATGAATGAATGAATGAATGAATAGGCAGCACCTGGGAAGAGCAAAGGACCATAGCAAAGACTAGGTTTTCAAAATCCATACTTGAAGAATGACATTTGAGAGCTACATGGTCATCCAAAGACGGCCCTATGGAGGGCCATGGGCTGGACATTGTAATTCATCGATAAAGTCTTTGGTCCATCTGTAATATTCCTCCGTTCCAGCGGAGAAGCATGACAACACACACACACCAAAGAGACAACTGTCTCTTTGTACACACATCCCAACTTTATAAGATAAAGAATACTGCGTCAAGTAATTTAAAAATAAATATAGATTACGATAAGTATAAAAATATAAATATTCATTGATATTTAAATCAGGTACCATGTAACAGCATATAAATATACAGGCACTCAACAAAGCATAGAAAACTTCTCCTGATTTTTTTTGTGTGTGTGTGTCAAATGAACTGCTGGTCACAGACATTGAGCACTCACTTCAGTATTGTTTTTAACAACTTAACTATTGGCATGTTGACCCGTAGAAACGTTCCCTAAAATAACCAGGTTAACTGAGTGGCTAAACCGTGGAAGCAAGCAGAATCAGCATGCTCCC
>NW_012149409.1:0-420 GCF_000956105.1 Propithecus coquereli
TCTGACACATGCTATAACATAGATGAAACTTGAGGATATTATGCTAAGTGAAATAAGCCAATCGCAAAAAGAAAAATATTGTAGGATTTCACTTATATGAAGTATCAAGAGTAGTCAAACTCATAAAAACAGAAAACAGAATAGTGATTTCCAGGGACGGGAAAGAGAAGTAAAAAGAAATGACACAAAGGTTTACACAGCCTCTCAGGTCCTCATTCTGAGCCTGTATGCTCTTGGTTTATTCATCTTTTTAATGGGACTGATTAGTTTCCAATCCTACAGCAAATCAGAGGAAGGCATTGATCCCTACCAGTTGTCACACTGAGAAGTGTAAAAAGTAAGAGACAATAATCTGACAGCAACAGAGAAGTTTAATGAACCTATAAAAAATAAAATAAAAGGTCTGGGCAATCTGGCATC
>NW_012149409.1:5325-7913 GCF_000956105.1 Propithecus coquereli
CAACTTGGATAGAACTGTAGGCCATTATCCTAAGTGAAGTAACTCAAGAATCGAACAGTGCACGTTCTCACTTATAAGTGGGAGCTAAGTTATGGGTATGCATGATCATACAGAGTGTCTCATAATGGACACTGGAGAAGAAGCGGGGAGGGATGAAAAATCACCCACTGGGTACAATGTAAACTATTCAGGTGACGGGTACACTAAAAACCCAGACTTCACCACTATACGATTCATCCATGTAACAGAAAAAACACATTTGTACCCACCTAAATCTGAGGAAGAAAAAAAGTTGGCTTTTACCCTGAGTGAAACTGGAGGTGTTTGAGCATCGTGACATGATCTACTTGTGGTTCAACAGGACCACTCTAGCTACTGTGTGGAGGCTAGCCTGAAGAGACAAAGGAGAGGTACAAGGAGACCACTTAGGAAGCTTCTGCAGTAATTTACTAAAGGAATAAAAGTGATAGCAGAACAGTAGCAGGAGGGATGGTAAGAAGTGGTATGATCTAGGATACCCCGATGCAATGGATAGGAAGCGTAAAAGGTAGACACTCAGCCGGGCGCAGTGGCTCACGCCTGTAATCCTAGCACTCTGGGAGGCCGAGGAGGGCAGATCGTTTGAGCTCAGGAGTTCGAGACCAGCCTGAGCAAGAGCAAGACCCCGGCCTCTATTTCTAAAGAAAAAATAAATAAATAAATTTTTAAAATAAATAAAAAAAGAGAGAGCAAGGGAGGAGAGAAATTAGGGAATGCAAGTATAGTTGACTAATTCAAGAGTTTTGGCATATAAGGAGACAGTTGGAACAGAAACAAGAGGGTTTAAGTCAAGTCAAGAGAGCTGTTGTTTGTTTTAAGATGGAAGAGCCTACTTCTCAATTATATTTTGAAGATATTGATTCAGTAGTTAAAATTTGATGAGTTAGCTAAAATTTGATAATGTGGGACAGAGAGGGGAGAACTGTTAAAGTGATGTTCTTGAGGAGGCAAGATGAGATGAGATCAGTTGCACAAGTGGAGGGAGTAGACTTTGCTAGAAGCATGGATAATTCATCTATTAGAACAGGAAAGAAGGCAGAATATACAGTCCTGATGCAGCCTGGTAGGCAGATATGAATATGGGAATTTTGGAAAATATCTTCTGACTGCTTCTATTGTCTCAGTGAAAAAGAAGTAAGGTGATCATCTATGAGTGAAAATAAGAGATGGGGTATTAGAGGTTTGAAAAGAAAGGAAAAAGCATGCAACATTCATCTGGAAGTGTGAGAGAAGAAATGGACTAGAGCAATATAGCAAGATCACTGGTAATATCAGGAGCTCATTTGAGGCTGGTGATCATGAATGTAAAGGGAGACCAGTAAATGCGGTTGAGTGTTTTTCCCCAGACACATTCAGCTGCACAAGTACAGGCACAGAGTAGGCAAATAGATTTAACCAGCAAAGCAGTAGACAGGAAAGGGAGATAAAGATACAAATATGGCAATGATTATCATGACTGTGCATGGAATTTGTTTCTGGTAAGGAAAGAAGTAACGACCTGATGGTGTCAGTTTCAATGAAAAGGTGGTAGGACAAATGGATTTTTCCACAGAGGCTGAAGAACTGATAGAGTTTGAATATTTAAAAAAACTGAGCCAGAAAGTTAGGAGGTGGTATTCTGAAAATAAAATGTTTGAAATTGTAATTATGGAAAGGTTACGACTTGGGGTAATGACAAAGTCAAGAGTATGAGTCAATGAGGTAGAAGGGAAGACAAACTGTTGAAGGAAAAGAGAACTAAGAGGTCAGGATTTTGGGGTGGGGGGGAAGCTAAAAGAATATTAAAATAACCACAAATTATGCCAGAAGTAGAATGGATGAGAATAATAGTGACTCTGGTGCTAAAATCTTCAAAGACTGTGGGAAAGTGATAGAGGCATTTGCTACACATACATCTGATAAATAACTGGTATACAGTATTGTGAAACCCAATTTTTTTTAGTCCCTGTACTGCATCTATGTGAAACTCATTTTTTAAGTTAAAAAAAAGATAAGAACATTTCAAAGAAGATATAATAGCAAATAAGCATATGAAAAAATGATTCATCTCATTGATAATCACAAATGCAAAATGAAAACACAATGAGAGCTTTTCACAAAATGACTCCAAAGGCAAAGTAGGAAGCTCCTACCCCTTCCAAAGCAGAAGCAAAAGCAAAAATTTTGAAGGCCAAGAAGGCAGTGCTGAAAGGTATCCACAGCCACCAAAAAAAGGAGGAGGAGGAGGAATAGGAAAAGAAAGAAGTAGAAAAAGAAGAGGAGGAGGAGGAGGAAGAAGGAGAAAGAAAAGGAGGAGAAGAAGAAAGAAGAAGAAGAAGAGGAGAAGGAGGAGAAGGAGAAAGAAGAAAGAAAAGGAAGAAGGAAGTACAAGTACAGGCACAGCAAAGGAGGAGGAGGACAAGGAGGAGAAGCAGGAGGAAGAGGAGGAGGAGAAAGAAGAAGAAGAAGTTAGGAGAAGGAAGGAAGAAGGAGAAGGAAGGAGGAAGAGGAAAAGGAAGAAGAAGGAAGAGGAGAAGAAGGAGGAGGAAGAGGAGAAGGAGAAGAAGAAG
>NW_012149409.1:11368-11775 GCF_000956105.1 Propithecus coquereli
GGGGCAAGGGCAACATACATAACCTAAACATCTGTACCTCCATAATATGCTGAAATAAAAAAAAAATAGATAACCTAGCAAGTGCCTTGTTTTGAAATAATAAGTATTTTGTCATATGTATACATACATTTCTATAAATAAATAATCTACAAAAAAAAAATGTTAAGAGAAATCTTCCAAAGCCAAAAAGTGATGACAAATCATGAATCCAGAGAGGAAAGTGGGTGCTAAAGCAAGAGTTTGTCTTGCGGGTAACTAACAATCACGGTTACCTAGAGTTTTGGTTTTAATGGCCCAGTTATGAAGAAGAGAAAATAAAATTCAGTGGTCACACAGCCCTGAAAACAAAATCACAGGCTTCTAAAATGTAATGCCTCCAGTAGATAGGCTAACAAGCAAATGAGGGG
>NW_012149409.1:11825-12196 GCF_000956105.1 Propithecus coquereli
ATCGAATCATACAGATGTATAAGGTTTCTGTATTGCAACATTATATCTGGGAGAGTCTCCATATTGTTTTGTATTGTTTTAGTTTGTTCACTTTTATTGCTGCATGGTATTCCATTATATAAATATAGCATCATTTATTTATCTAATCCCCTGTGATTAGGGTGGCCATACAATCTGTCATCCAAATTGGGACACTTTTGAGAGTGAAGGGGGGCTCTATTACTAATTATACTAGGGCAAAAGTATAAACCAAGGCTGTCCCAAGAAAACTGGGATGGGGTCACCCCATGAATTATGAACATAGGGGTTGTTTCAGTCTTTTGCTATTACAACAATGCTCTAATATATATACCACATATATTTGGGTTTGG
>NW_012149409.1:12246-13295 GCF_000956105.1 Propithecus coquereli
TTAACTACAGTACTTTAAAGATATTAGTCCTTTTTTTTTTTTTTTTGAGACAGGATCTTGCTATGTTGCCCAGGAGTGAGGTGCCATGCCCAGCTTTTTTTTTTTTTTAGATTCCTTTATTTTTTCCCCCTTTTTCTGTCTCTGCTGTTTGAATCAGAATGCATCTTGCTTTTTGTTTTCGGTGGGATTTTTTTCTTTTCACTTAGCATTGTGTCTGGGAGACAGTTCCCCATCAATACATAAAGAGCATTCTCATTCTTTTTTTCTGCTGCATGGTATTCCATTATATAAATATAGCATCATTTATTTATCTAATCCCCTGTGATTAGGGTGGCCATACAATCTGTCATCCAAACTGGGACACTTTTGAGAGTGAAGGGGGGCTCTATTACTAATTATACTAGGGCAAAAGTATAAACCAAGGCTGTCCCAAGAAAACTGGGACGGGGTCACCCCATGAATTATGAACATAGGGGTTGTTTCAGTCTTTTGCTATTACAACAATGCTCTAATATATATACCACATATATTTGGGTTTGGGGGTTTGTTTTTGTCTTTGTTTTTGTTTTTTGAGATAGTCTCACTCTGTTGCCCAGGCTGGAGTGCAGTGGCATCATCATAGCTCACTGCAGCCTCAAACTCCTGAGCTTTTAGTCCATTGTTTTGCCATTCTTTGTTGTTATTGCAGGATAAGAAGTCCTCTGTCAAGTTGTTACTCCTTTTACAAATGATTTGGATATTCATTTTAGTATATTTTAAAATGCTAATTTGCCTTTGCTTTTCTACAGTTTTATTGTAATATGTCTAGGTATAGACCATATTTTTATTTGGCTACATGGAATTTAGTTAACTATCAATATTAGAAATTATCTCTTGGCTGGGTGTGGTGGCTCACGCCTGTAATCCTAGCACTCTGGGAGGCCGAGGTGCGTGGATTGTTTGAGCTCAGGAGTTCAAGACCAGCCTGGGCAAGAGCGAGACCCCGTCTCTACTAAAAAATAGAAAGAAATTAGCTGGACAACCAAAAATATATGTAGAAAAAATTAGCC
>NW_012149410.1:0-1127 GCF_000956105.1 Propithecus coquereli
AGAGGGTACTTCAGAAAAGGGGTGGAATCTCTGGGTTAACATTTGAATTAGGCCCTGCATGGCTGAAAGTTAGCAGCCCCATATCAAAGAAGGGTAAGAATCCTCCAGGCAGAGTAAATAGTGTCATATTCCTTATGCAAAGTGCCCTTGGTATGCGTGAAGAAGGATAGAATGTCACCATGGCTGGAATTATGGATGAGGGGCAAATGATAGAGAATAAGGTCAAATATTTTTTTTTTCTTTCCATTGACTATCACTTCTACGTGGGCTAAATGCATCAGTCAGAAGCCTGGAGGGAAGAAAAAGAAAAAAGCATTCTGAACTGAATCTGCAATGAGAATACTTCTTATCATTGTACATCAAAGTAAAAGCACTACCTGGCAATCAATGGAGAGGTTGCAAATAATAGTATGTACATGGTTGCATGGTCTTACAAAAATGTTGCAGGAATGGGAGTACTTACATAAAAAAGAGCAGAGTACCTATCTTCATCCTTTTGGGCTGCTATAACAAAATACCATAAACTGAATAGCTTTTAAGTAACAGAAATTTATACCACACAGTTCTGGAGGCTGGGAAGTCCAAGATCTAGGTGCCAACAGATCAGGGCCTAGTGAGAGCCCAGCTTCTGGTTCATATAACAGATGGTGACTTCCAGCAGTGTCTTCACATGGTGGAAAGGGATAGATACATCTCAAGGGTCTCTTTTATAAGGGCACTGATTCTACTTATGAATGCTCTGCCCTCATGATCTTATCACCTCCCAAAGGCCCCATCTCTTAATACCACCGCATTCATGACTTGATTTCAACATATTAATTTAGGGGGGGACACAAGTATTCAAACAAAAGCAGTACCTACAATTCTTCCTAAAGAGGGATGTAAATACTCTGTCCCAAACACAACAGTCATGAATTTTCTTTTCTGCCCAATACAGTATAACAATTTCCAAAACTGCAGCAATGTCAGACAACAGAGAATCAAAACAGAAAATGCAAGTGACAGGACACAGGGCACTCAGATTACGGAGATAGAAAAGAGTACAGGTGTTATGCAATCATTCAACAATTGTCTGCTGAAATAGGTAATCTACACAATCTCAATAGTTTAACTCAAAAGAGGTTTAG
>NW_012149410.1:7512-8173 GCF_000956105.1 Propithecus coquereli
TTCTTCTTGTAAAGTTTTGCTCAGATCAATTAAAATAATAGTCAATTTTCTCACAACAGATTTGCAAATAGTATCTATATAAAATGAAACCTTCAAAAATTTAAGACAACTGTCACATGTCCATTAAACTATATCAACTCAAAGGTGCTGTAATTATTTTCTGAATAACTCATTAATAATGTTTGGACCTTGTTGCTAAAATGTAAGCTTTCTTACACACAGACATTATGTCATAATTATCCCTTTTAGAATATACTATGCACAATTAATATGTTTTTTTTAGCTTTTAGTATGCACAGAGAGAAAGAACACTGTATCACTTGATTTGAGAATAAGAATTTATTTAAAAGCCTTTGTTCAACTTCACCATATTGTGGTTCTGTAAAGATATTTTACATTTTATAGTTATAGTATAAATGATATAAAGCAGTAGAGGAAGAGAAAACATCTTTACTATTCATTAAGTAGAAGTGGATTGTCATAAAGGTCTTCATCCTTATTATCTTCATGTTCAATAAGCTGAGTAGGAGGAGGAAGCGATTGGTCTTGCTCTCTCAGGGGTGGCAGAGAGAAGAAAAATCTGTGTATATGTGGACCCGGGCAGTTCAAACCCATGCTGTTCAAGGATCAACAGTACATGAATTTTTATTCACATTTCTGA
>NW_012149410.1:8223-8493 GCF_000956105.1 Propithecus coquereli
AACCATATCTATAATAGATACTTATTTTAATTGTATAACACTAAAGTAAAAAAAAAGTTTTGTAAAAGTCACCAGAGATAAAAGACATTAACCAGAAAGAGGCAATAAATAGACTGAAAGGTAGCTTCCCAAGAACAAAATCATGAAGATCATGTAATAAAAGATATACAGAGGCATAGCAAGTCTTATATGAAAATAATGTAAATAAAGGGCAAACATAAGTTAAAAGAAAGCTGGGGAATCTTAATAACTGTCAAACACAATAGAAAT
>NW_012149410.1:10222-10479 GCF_000956105.1 Propithecus coquereli
AGCAGATACTGCTATAAAAGCAGAATTCAGCATTAATTAGTTTCATACCTACTGGCAAAGTAATTTTCTTAGAGAATCAATTTTTAATAGAAATGTGTTTGTACCTGGCAGAATATTCATAGAAATAAAATATTTAATGACCATCTACTATGTGTAAGACCTCTTAACAGACCATAACTTAAAGCGTAAAATAACATACAAAACAAACACTTCTTTTTTCCATAAAATTATAATTCATTTCTTCTTGTAAAGTTTTG
>NW_012149410.1:12617-12937 GCF_000956105.1 Propithecus coquereli
ATGTACTTGAAAAATTATTATTAAACTGTAAAATAGATACAAAGAAATTATCCAGAGTAAAGGAAATGAAAAATGTGAAACAGAGATTAAAAAACATGGAGGTCATAAACATATGTTTTATCATTTGTCCAAGGTGAACACTAAAAGCAGAAAAAAAACAGAGGTAGGCAATATTTCAAACTATAATTATCTAAAATAGTCCAGAATTTGTGAAATACATGGATTCTCATAAGTACAATTCCAAGCATAATTAACACAAAATAATCACACTTCATCACACTAAAACCATATCTATAATAGATACTTATTTTAATTGTATA
>NW_012149411.1:0-595 GCF_000956105.1 Propithecus coquereli
ATTGGCATAAAACAAAGTATTTTAAAACTTAGTGACTTAAAACAACAGCCATTTATTATGTTTTACTGGACTATGGACTATCTGGATGGTTCTGTCAATTTAGGTGGGTTTGTGCATGCATCTTCAGTCAGGTTGGCTGGGGGCTGGCTGGGCTAGGATGGCCTTGTCTGGGGCAACTCAACTCTGTTCCATGTACCTCTCATCCTCCAGCTCAGCCTTGTTCTTGTGGTATCGGCAAGGATCCCAGAGTGAGCCAACCCAGCTGTGTGAGAGGGCAAGAAGAAACCCACACATGCTCGCAAGCCTCTGCTTGCATGAAGTTTTCTATCATCTCATCTTACAAAACAAGTCACATGTCTGACAGGATTACAGGCAAAAGGTATGGTTGGATAAAGGCAGCCCATTAATTGGGGCCATGGATGCAATCAATCTAGCTCAGTCCCAAAGTCGGCAATATGGAGGTTGGAATATATACCCCCATCTTTAAAGGTGAGAACAAACAGTTTTACCTGGGGAGGCTGGGAAAGCTTTTCTATGGAAGGGACTCTCGAGCCAAGCTTTAGAAGATGAGCATGTATTCTTTTTTTTTTTTTTT
>NW_012149411.1:11045-12881 GCF_000956105.1 Propithecus coquereli
CAACCTGACCTTCAGATCAGACTCAATAATGGCCTTTCAAGGCGTGTTCCACTATCGAAGTTTACCCCCCTATCTCCAGGAAAGCTGGCCTTTTGCACTGGAGTGCTCTCTGCAGAACACTTCCAAACTTGCTTCCAGGAAAAGCACTCCAAAGAAAATTTCCCTCCGAGCAGGCAAGAAAACCCACTTCCTGCAGACGTTCAAAAAGCTCAGTGGAGTAATTCCAATGGTGGACACGTCTGACAGCAAGAGGTTCATGTGCACAGGTGGATTCATTCTAAATCCACCCTGGCAGTACTGCTTCTTCGCCTCAAGTTAGATACCCTAGGTCTGTGTTTATTGAACACGGTTTTTCCTTTACAAGTTCATCTCTAAATGACCTTGATCACATGATGGTCACCATCACCTAATGACTTTTGTATATCTTAAGTCCACCATACATCAAAATGACGGGCACATAATGATTTTTGCTGTGAATGTGCGTGTGTTT
Source organism: Propithecus coquereli (assembly GCF_000956105.1). Lineage (NCBI taxonomy): Eukaryota > Metazoa > Chordata > Mammalia > Primates > Indriidae > Propithecus > Propithecus coquereli. Next base: position 11,536 of record NW_012149411.1, read on the forward strand.
TTTCAGGAGGCATTATTAGGTTCTATAATGTTTATCCATAAAAGTCATAACATTTCTTTGAGAATCTTTCAATATCTGGGACAGAATAAAGAAAAGAAAAGAAAAAAATGTTTTTTTGTGTGTGTACGCAGCACGCAGCTGGTGACTCTCTGAGTCTCGTTAACCCTGACATTCTTGGTTCCTTTGTGCTTATTCTGTGATTTGTGGTGTATAAGGCATGTTCATCCCCCAGAGAACATGGTTCAAAGGAGGCTAGACTGAGACTAAAAAGGCAAATGTTTGGATGCTGGACATCCCAGGTGGCTGGGTCTACCCGTATGGGCAGCATCTGTAGTGGGGTTTGGCAGGTGCTCTTTCTTTCCTCACCTGCCCCGTGTTGCTGGGTCAGCTGCCCCACCTTGCAGCCGCGCTGTGAGGCCAGAGACTGAGCAAGAAGGCACCAACCTTTCTACACCTCTCAGTCCTTCCCTCCAGAGCTCCCGCCACCTCCCTGGGACGCCGTGCAAGTCCTCAATACACATGCGACCACCCCAAACCACCACTTGCTAGAGTGAGGAACCCTCCTGTTGCTCCTGCAGCTTCTGACTACGTGTACTCAAAACACCCCCCCACGTCCCACCACAATTCACATAATCTCTTTACTGGATTTTTGAGAAATAAAACTCTGAAAGGGGTATGGTGGTGTCTTCAGCGTTTGGCTGAACACACTCGAACTGAAGACTCCCAAAGGCCAAGCTGCCTTCTTTAAGCGGGTGGGGAGAAAACACAGAAAACACAATACAGATGGATCCTATTCTTTCTAATTACCCCAGAGCCAGAAACACACACGAGCACACACTCTCAACAAATCGCCCTGCCATGCGTATGTCTCCGCTCAACTCCTGCGAACCCTTTCAACCCCGGCGCAGAATCTCATTCTCTGGGACACCTTACTTGTCCCACTCCGCCAATTAAGAGCAAATCACCTCCCTTTCTGCTGACCTTGTTCGCCTCGCTGAACTCATGATACCAAATTAAATTTTTTTGTTTTTATGGACTACAAGTGACTTGTGAGCAAGAATTTATTCTGCCATATTTGTCTCCCTAGGACTTAACCTGGTGTCAAGCACATATTAGGGACTCAGTAAATATTTTTAATAATATTGAATGTTATAATCTGCCTCCTAGTTGATATAAATAATAATATTTACAATGAACATTTACTATGTGCTAGGCACTATTTTAAATACCTCTTTTGCACTCACTTATTCCTTACTAGACTGGGAGGTAATATTATTACACCCTATTTTTTTTTAATTTCAGCATATTATGGGGGTACAGATGTTTAGGTTACGTATGTTGCCCTT
>NW_012149411.1:16431-17695 GCF_000956105.1 Propithecus coquereli
CAGCAGAGTTGGCTCCCAACTGGGCTTTTGAGAGCTGACCTTTTATTTCCTCCAGGCCTCTGTGGCAGAAGCAAGTCCTCATTTCCCAAGAAGGTCCTTGTGATTGAGTTTAATACAATGGCAGCAGCAGAGACATTTAATGAGGTGGAGACTCAGGCTCAAATTCAATGAATTAAAAATTTGAGAACTTGAAGGGCCACCAAAAGCCATATCCCCTGCCTTCAGTTTCTGCCATTTTTTTTTTTATTAAGATGTAATAAGTCCTTCCCCCCCCACCCCACATTTCAAGCATGTCACACCTGAAAGACAGGCTTTGGGATAGACAATTCTAGAATGATTTCGGGTAACCCCCTCCCCCCCAGCTTTATTGAGGTACAACTGGCAAATAAAAGATTTGATATACATACAGACTGTGAAATGATTACCAAGATCAAGTTAATTAAAATATCCATCACCTCACAGTTACCTGTGTGGGTGTGTGCGTGTGGTGAGAACACTTAAGATTTACTCTCTTAGCAAATGTCAAGTGTACAATATAGTATTATTAACTACAGTCACCATGCTGGACATTAGGTCCCCAGAACTTAATCATTTCACAACGGGAAGTTTCTACCCCTCGACCAACATCCCCCCATTTCCCCCTCCCCTAGCCCCTGGCATTTGCTACTGTTCCACCCTCTGCTTCTATGAGTTTGGCTTGTTTAGATTCCACATATAAGTGACATCATGCAGAATTTGTCTTCCTGTGCCTGGCTTATTTCACTTAGCATAATGTCCTCCAGGTGTGTCCATGTTGTCGCAAATGGCAGGGTTTTAAGTGTTTGCTCTCTCAAGTAAAAATGTCCCTAAAATGGCCTGCACTTCCTTTGCTTTCTCTTAGGGTCACTTCCTCTAGTTTTCTCATTAGCAGAGACGGCTGCAATGGAGGATATCTCATTTTGCAAAGAAACGAAGACAGTAATTAAGTTGCCGTTTAGTCTCTTCCTTTCTAAGCTAACTAATCTCAATTATTTTTAACCTTTTCGCATGGGCTCTTTTTTTCTGACCTTTTAATGAATTTTCACTGCTGACTTCCCGTCCCTCTCCAGAGGTTACATATTCTTTATGGTTTGCCAAAGCTTTTCAATAGTAATAATGAAATGATTATTATTTTTTTCCCTAATAGGAGATTCCCATACATTTTTGAGAATTATCTAATAACAATGATATGCCTAATTTTCAGCTACATTTCTGCAATGACATTTTCACCAAAAAGTATCAGCTA
>NW_012149411.1:19459-20181 GCF_000956105.1 Propithecus coquereli
AAAAAAAAAAACAGATTACCTACAGAGCTGAAATCTTGTCACACAACAGATTTGTAGGTTAAGTGTATTTTTCATCTTAAAGAGGGATTGTTAATTAAACCCCAAAGGCATTCTCTGCTTATAGTGTATTCTGAAAAGCACCAATCTCTTTCTAAACAAAGGAGAATCTAACTACTTTGTAATGAGAAGAGTGGCTTGTGGGCTAACTGAATGCTACTGAGGTGCTTAGGTAAAGTTCTGCTAAAAACCTGGAAAGTCAACCCCCTTTTATTAATTGATTCATTGATCTATTTCTCATTCCAATGGGAATCACGGAGTGCCTACTATGTGTAAGACATAGCTTGTCCAACATAGTCACATTACCACGCTGACAAAAATCAGACAATAGATGGTCAAAACCAAAGTACGCCAGGGCTGTCTATGCTGGGGATATGAAGATCAGTCAGGTGGACAAGTTCTTCCTCCACGCTCTGCTCAAATGCTACCTCCTCCATGAATCAATCCATCCATTTCCCCTGCATTCCCCATGTTTTTCTCCATTACTTCCTTTTTCACATTTTTCCTTTTTGTGTTATAATATCGTTGCCTTGTCTGCAGTGAAACCGCAGTGGTAAGAACAAGGATCGTAGAGCTAAACTGAGATTTGCACCCTCAATTTAACCCTGACTTGTTCTGTGTCCTTGAACACATTAATTCACCTCTTTGAACCTTGGGTTCTTTAC
>NW_012149411.1:24570-24895 GCF_000956105.1 Propithecus coquereli
GCAGGCTTCCTTAGGTAGGGGCAACTGAGGTGAGTTTTGAAGAATGTGTAGGAGTTTATCTCATCTAGCTGAAGAGGTTTCCCAGGCAGCCCAAGCAGCCTCTGCTCAACCATTTCTCTCGAGCAGACTCTTTCCCTTCTCTAGCAGTTAATCATGTTGGGACAGTTTTTGGAAAACCTCCTGAGCCTATATATTCCTTCCTATGTAGAAACCTCTATTGTTTCTAGTTTTGTGTTTTGGAAAAACACTTTTCTTTTTACAGGGCACCATCAGATGCTTAAAGACAGCCTATTTGCCCCCTATGGTGTCCCCTTTAAAAAAATAA
>NW_012149412.1:0-1823 GCF_000956105.1 Propithecus coquereli
CCACTTCTGTTCAACATAATGTGACCTGAACACCAAAAACTATAAAATATTAATGAAAGAAATTGTAGAAGAAACAAATAAATGTTCATGGATTGGGAGAATTAATATCATTAAAATGCCCATACCACCCAGAGCAATCTACAAATTCAAAGCAAACCCTACAACAATTCCAATGGCATTTTTCACACAAATAGAAAAAAAATCTTAAAATTTGTATGACAACACAAAAGACCCAAAATAGCCAAAACAATCTTGGGTAAAAATAATAAAGCTGGAGGCATCATCTTACCTGACTTCAAAATATGTTATTAATACAAAGCTACAGTAATCAAAACTGCATGGTACTGGCATAAAAAACAGACACATAGACCAATGGAACAGAATAAAGAGTCCAGAAACAAATCCATGCATTTATAGTCAATTGGTTTTTCAACGAAAATGCCAAGCAAGAACATCTTTGTTGGGGAAAGATCAGTCTCTTTGATAAATGGTCCTGGGAAAACTGGATATCCAGATGGAAAAAAAAATGAAATTGGACACTTATCTCACACCACATACGAAAATCAACACAAAATGGCCTAGAGACTTAAACACAAGATGTGAAACTGTAAAACTACCAGAAGAAAACATTGGAAAAAGCTACATGACACTAATCTGGGTAATAATTTGGGGGGGGATATGATCCCAAAAGTCCAGGCAACAAAAGCAAAAATAGACAAATGGAATTACACCAAACTAAAAAGCTTCTGCACAGCAAAGGAAGAAATCAACAGGATGAGGAGACAACCAACAGAATGAGAGAAATATTTGCAAACCACATATCTGACAAGGAGTTGATATCCAAAATACATAAGGAACTCAAACAACTCAATAGTAAGAAAACAAATAACCTAATTTAAAAATGGGCAAGGGAATTGAATAGAGATTTCTTGAAATAAGACATATAAATGACCAGCAGGTATATGAAAATATGCTCAACATTACTAGTCAATAGAAAAAAGAAAATTAAAATCACAATGAGATATCAACTCATACCTGTTGGAGTGGCTATTATCAAAAGGAGGAAAGATAAGTGTTGGTGAGGATTTGGAGAAAAGGGACCCTCATACACTTTGTGGGAATGTAAATCAGTACAGTCCTTATGAAAAGCATTATGGAGGTTCCTTAAAAAATTAAAAATAGAAATACCATATGGTCCAGAAATCCCACCACTGGGTATATATCCAAAGGAAATGAAATCAGTATGTCAAAGAGGTATCAGACCTTCCATGTACATTGCAGCATTATTCACAATAGCCAAGATATAAAATCTACCTAAGTGTCCATTAGGAGATGGAGGGATAAAGAAAATGTGGTACATATACACAATAGAATACTATTCAGCCTTAAAAAGAAAGAAAATTCTATCATTTGTGACAACATGGAGAACCCGGAGGACATTATGTTAAGTGAAATAAGCCAGGGGCAGAAAGACAAATACTGCATGATCTCACTTATATATGGAATCTGAAAGAATTTATAGAAGCAGAATAGAATGGTGGTTACCAGGGGCTGAGGTAGGGGTGGGGAGAGGAAGAAGTTGGGGAGATGTTGGTCAAAGAACACAAAGTTTCAGTTAAGCAAAAGTAATAAGTTCAAGAGATCTATTGTACTACATGGTAACTATAGTTAATAAGAATGGATTATATTCTTGAAAATCACTAAAGGAGTAGATTTTAAGTGTTCACACCACAAAAAATGATAAGTATGTGAGAGGATGCATATGTTAATTAGCTTGATTTAGCCTTTCCACCTCATATGCATATTTCAAAACATCACGTACA
>NW_012149412.1:4719-5026 GCF_000956105.1 Propithecus coquereli
TTCTGGTAAGGATTTGGAGAGAGAAACATTCTCATGTAGAGGTGGAAGGTGTATGAATTGTTTAATTTTCTGGATAGCAGTTTGGCAGTATGAATCAAGAAGTAATGAAAATATTCATGTCCTTCAACCAATTATTTCCACTTTTAATGATCTCTTTGAAAGTATTAACAAGAAAGTCAGGCAGAATTTTATTTAAGATTTTTCATTGCAGCATTGTTCATAAGCAGGAAAAAATTCCCTAAATTTCTAGCAAGAGAGAGATGGTTATGCATTAACATATTACAGTGGAGCATATTAGAAAATATTG
>NW_012149412.1:12246-15893 GCF_000956105.1 Propithecus coquereli
TCTTATTGAGATTTAGTAGATTTTCTTGAATAAATAGTTTTTAGTTTTCTGTATGCCCTTAAGACAACTTTTGGAGACTTTTGGAATTTTCACCAGTTAAATGGTTTTTGAAAATATTCCAGCAGTTTATCCTACCATCTGTCCCTGCCCTTGCTTCTTCTGTACTTCTTTAACATATGACTTGGGAAAAAGAGAAACTCAATCCTTCCCACCCAGCATGAAGAAAAACATATTGACTATATAGGTTGACTTTACACAACTATCTTTTGCTGTCATGATCCCAAAGCATAGAGAACTCCATCATCGAAATAGAAAATGGAGGGAAAGGAGAGGATACACAACAGGGTTCATGACACCTACAGGGCCCAATGTCACTAATGCCTGTGGTAAAATATCTATAAAGAACTTATGATTATTTCTGTCACCCAACAAGCACATGCCATCAAGAGGTAGCATCTATGCCCCACCCCTGGAATCTGTGCCTTGGGACTTGCTTTAACCTATTAATTGTCGTAAAAATGACGCTCTGGTAGTTCTGGGCTTATGCAGTCTAAGAACTGTCAGCTTCCACTGTTGCTCTCTTGCTATTCTGAACTGCCACATAAAGAACTCCAGGCTAACCTGATAGAGTGGGACACCACACAGAGAGAGAAGCCATGGAAAGGAGAATGAAGACCACCAGCCAAAGGCCAACACAAAGACCCCAGGCATGTGAGTAAAGGACCTTCTAGCCTATGCCAGGTACCAGCAGAATGCAGTCTCCTGAGCAAACCCAGCTGACCCCACATGGAGTCCTGCCCAAATCCTGACCCACAGAATTGTGAGTAATAAAATGATTGTTGTTTAGGCCACTAAGTTTTGGGTAGTTTGAGCAACAACAGTAGGTAAATGAAACGCTCCCTTTGTTTCCTTCAGATTTAGTTTCTTAACAGCTCATAGCAATTTAAACTGAAAGCTCATTAAAAGTAGAAAAAAATACAACAAAGGAGAAAAGACGAGGAAAATCAGGGAACAAAGTTATCTATGTAATAGAGACAGAACAAAATAAATGAGAAAGGAGATCAGGAGAGGTGAGGAGAGGAAGCAAGTAAGAGGGAATCTAGGCATATGTGACCTCAGGAGGAAGTAGATTAAGGATTCAGGAGGCCACATAGTGACTTGTGTGTGCAGAAGAGGTGGAGGGGGAAGAGAAATACTAAATTCACAAACAAGGGACATGGGTCCAGAGCCCAGCTGTGCCATAATTAGCCATCTGACCTTGAGAAAGGCATTTGTTCTATCTGGCATTCAGTTTTTTGCCTAGTAAAATGAGGGATCACAATAAAGAAACTCTTCCAGATTTAATCTTTTTTTATTTGACAAGAAAATAAAAATGAGTTTGACAGTTTTTATAAACATTGTGTCCTGAAAACCATACCCATTTAGTAGGTGAACAAGACCCTATAACTATATGTGATTGGCTTATTTGTGCAACAGAGTGTTAGTAGTCCATTTTCATGAGAAGAGAAATACTGTAGAGATGTTTATTTCAATAATGTAGAGATGCTCTATTAATAGTGTCCATAAGGTTAACAATTTGTTGTCAAAAAATTCTGCCTAATCCAGCAACCACTCAACACAAGGCTTTGTTTTTAATGTTGATGACCTCGATAAATCATATCTAATATGATTTTCTAAGAAAAATAACTCTTCTAGTGTGAGATAATAGATGTGCTAAATTCTTCATTTTAAGCAAAGCTATAAATATCCTTTTAAAAAGTCTCTTTGATGTTGCTAAAATATTTGATGCTATCAAACGTAATATAGCTATTCTTTAGAATATTAATTTGGTTCCATGAAACAAACAAAAATGTTACACATATTATTAATTGGTAAGTATTCTCTTAAATTCTGTTCCTAACATGAATTTATTTCAGATTTTTATTCATTCATTTATATATACTGGATGTGTTTCTTTTTGCTCCCCACTCAGATTTAACTCCCAAAATATACCAAGCTCTCGTTTTTATATGTCTTCATCTTTACTGTGCAGTTATATCAGTCTGGAAAACTTTCCCTAAAACCTACTTTCTATGTAGGGTTTCCCTAACCCTTACTCTAATTCCCTTTTATTTTTCATTTCTTAGCCCATCACTTCTGAAAAATATTTCTCTGACCCCAAAGTCTGAGTAAGATGTAGGTTCTCTGGATGTATTCTCATTAAATGCCCCCAGCATGACACTAACATGCTATTTTGTATTTGCCTAGTTCTTAGATGCATTTCACATTAGATTAAGTTTAAAGAAGACAGAGATCTGGGACCAGAAATTCTTTATTTTCCACTATGTATGTCCAGCATTTAGCACAGGTGTGTTTAATCAGTAATTGTTAAACAAGTGAAAAATGAATGACTATATTGCATGTGGCACTGTGGGAGGTATTAAAAAGAACTGTAATTATGTAAAAAATTAAAATCAGACATACTTATTATAGGTACGTATTAATATATTGATAATGGTAATTTATGAGTAAGAAAATAACAATTCATTTTAAGATCAATACAACCACAATTTTGCCACATACTTGAAAGTCTTTTTTCTAAATATAATTTAATATAATTTGTTATCGTTTTAAAAGTGGAAATAATTAAGAAAAGGAAAGTAAACACATTCGATTGTATGTGTATATTTTCTTCGAGAAAAACTACAGATGAAAAACACATTAATAAAATGTTTCCTTTATGCACTTAGGATATTTAAGGAATCAAATCAACTATATAGAGTATTGCAATTTTTCGGTCTATAAATTATTCATAGTCAGTCAACAACTTATAAAATGTTCCAAAATGTCCCCAAGTTACAAAGCGAAAGTTTGCAATTCAGAAGCAATAGGATTTAGAAATGTATTGAATATCGAGATAGAAAATTGTGAAGCAGATCCAGATGTCTGTTACCTGTCTAGTGTGAAGGCGTACATCCTGGTGGCTTTATCATTCACAAGGTAAGTTCTTTCAAGAAACTCCATGATGGCCACGATACAAGCTGTTGCTGCGGCTGTTGTTGTTTTTGTTGTTCGGTCAAAACTGAACTCACTGTCCAGTTTTGCAATCAAAGCAGCACTGCAATTATTTACACACTTTTCAAAAATAAAAGTAAAAGGGCTCCAGGTATTAAAATAACAAACTTCCGACACCAATGTTCTTGGTAGGTCTGCTAAAATCACAACCTCCTTGGTATATTAACTGGTCTCATTCTTTCACCCACAAAAACTTTTTTTGCAGGTGCGGGTCATATGAAGAGTGAGAGAGAGAGTGTGTGTATGTGTGTGTGTGTGTGTGTGTGTGTGTGTGTGTGGTGTGTGTGTGTGTGTTTCTTTCCCATGCTCTCTGATTCAATTGTGCTTTCTAAAACGTCGAGGAGCTCAAGGGCTGTCTACTAATTGCTGATGTAAGGATTTGACCTTCAGAGCACACTTGGGTGAGCTGCAAATAGTTACCCTTCTGTACTCTAGTACACTAATCTCATCTGTTCTTTTTATTTCACCCTCTTCTTTTTTTATTTGGTGGTGGGGGAGGTCTCTCTATCAACCTCACATATTTCTTTCGGGATTTAGTTCTAAGATGACCTGTAAGCAGCTGTTAGAATTTACTATTCCTCTCCTAGGACCAT
>NW_012149412.1:15943-17916 GCF_000956105.1 Propithecus coquereli
AATGTGTCAGCGTTTAGATATGATTTGAGTTTGATGATCCTTCTTAGAGTTTTTTTTGAGCATCATGGATATGTAGATTAATGTTCAACAAATTTTGGAAGTTTTCAGCCATTATGTCTTTGACTACTTTTCTGCTCCTTTCTCTCTCTCCTCCTGGTACTCTTATTATGCATATATTAATGCATTTAACCATGCACCACATTTCTCTGTGGCTCTGTTCATTTTACTTATTCTTTTTTCTCTGTGTTCTTTATGTTGCATAATATCTATTGATCTATTTTCAAGTTCACTGATTCTTTCTTCTGCCAGCTTCTTCCAGTAGCTTTCTATTATTATGGTCTGCCTCTCCCATGGCTAGTACCTTCACACAACTGCACCAGAGCTGACAGAAGGGTCAGTGATCTATTTCTGAAGTGACATTCTTGCTCCATAAGTGGAGGGCTTAATGGGGATGGTAGTCTCTAGTCTTCTTTGCTTGTGTCTATTGGAATAGAACCTATATGCTTTGTGTGAGCCAAGGCAGGGATATTCAGTACCTTGCCATTCATGGGCTAGAGATTTTTCCTTATGATTGGAGGCTGGGTGGAGGAAGGAAGCCATGGTCCTCTTAGCCATGTCTACATTGAAAAGAGGTTCTGCAGCATGGAGCTGGGGCAATAAGAGATTTCAGCAATTTTCCACCTTGGGAGTGAACTCTAGCCTTCAAATGGAAGCTGGGAGGAGAGGAAGCCCTGACTTTTAGCTGCATCCACTCAGAGTAGAGCTTCCATTATTGAACTTGGGGAAGAGGGGAGGTTAATGGATCAGGTCCTGGCTCAAGTACTATAGATTGTCACGTCTTATTGAGATTTAGTAGATTTTCTTGAATAAATAGTTTTTAGTTTTCTGTATGCCCTTAAGACAACTTTTGGAGACTTTTGGAATTTTCACCAGTTAAATGGTTTTTGAAAATATTCCAGCAGTTTATCCTACCATCTGTCCCTGCCCTTGCTTCTTCTGTACTTCTTTAACATATGACTTGGGAAAAAGAGAAACTCAATCCTTCCCACCCAGCATGAAGAAAAACATATTGACTATATAGGTTGACTTTACACAACTATCTTTTGCTGTCATGATCCCAAAGCATAGAGAACTCCATCATCGAAATAGAAAATGGAGGGAAAGGAGAGGATACACAACAGGGTTCATGACACCTACAGGGCCCAATGTCACTAATGCCTGTGGTAAAATATCTATAAAGAACTTATGATTATTTCTGTCACCCAACAAGCACATGCCATCAAGAGGTAGCATCTATGCCCCACCCCTGGAATCTGTGCCTTGGGACTTGCTTTAACCTATTAATTGTCGTAAAAATGACGCTCTGGTAGTTCTGGGCTTATGCAGTCTAAGAACTGTCAGCTTCCACTGTTGCTCTCTTGCTATTCTGAACTGCCACATAAAGAACTCCAGGCTAACCTGATAGAGTGGGACACCACACAGAGAGAGAAGCCATGGAAAGGAGAATGAAGACCACCAGCCAAAGGCCAACACAAAGACCCCAGGCATGTGAGTAAAGGACCTTCTAGCCTATGCCAGGTACCAGCAGAATGCAGTCTCCTGAGCAAACCCAGCTGACCCCACATGGAGTCCTGCCCAAATCCTGACCCACAGAATTGTGAGTAATAAAATGATTGTTGTTTAGGCCACTAAGTTTTGGGTAGTTTGAGCAACAACAGTAGGTAAATGAAACGCTCCCTTTGTTTCCTTCAGATTTAGTTTCTTAACAGCTCATAGCAATTTAAACTGAAAGCTCATTAAAAGTAGAAAAAAATACAACAAAGGAGAAAAGACGAGGAAAATCAGGGAACAAAGTTATCTATGTAATAGAGACAGAATAAAATAAATGAGAAAGGAGATCAGGAGAGGTGAGGAGAGGAAGCAAGTAAGAGGGAATCTAGGCATATGTGACCTCAGGAGGAAGTAGATTAAGG
>NW_012149412.1:29396-30289 GCF_000956105.1 Propithecus coquereli
GTCTTATTGACAGTTGTTTTTGGTGGGCATCATGTTGTTCGTCCCAGTTTCCTAGGCAACCAGCTTCTAAACCATCCTGAATTACAGGTTGTCCTCTCCGCCTACTCTCCATCACAAGCTTGTAGCAACTGAATGGGCAAAATGCAATCTGTAACAGTTACCTCTGGGAATAAATATTCTATCAGCCACCAGAACATCACTAACATAACCGAAGAACTGGTTTGGATACCCAATGCTAGCTATTGTCAGCAACAATTTCTTAAAAGGATTTTACAAACAGTAGCTAATGCTTGTGCAAAAATAATTTATGTAAGTATCTTACACATTGTTCAATATTTCACTTGCAGAAAAGATGTGTGTATTCATGCAAAGCTACTATGATCATCCCTAGACACTAAGTATCAAAATCTTTGTGTTCCCAAAGTTTAAACTCATTATTTCACTAATACTTCATGTTGCCATTGTTTGCATGTAACTATGTTTTAAAAAGAGACAAAAATGTACCTGGTTTTAAATAATAAATGTGGACTTTCACCATGTTTGGCTCTTTCCTGTTTGTGTTGAGAGGCAGTGTGGTGAAGTGGTTTCATACATGGTCTTTCAAATTAGATAGACTTAGTTTTGGTTTCTTGTTTGACCTTAGATGTGTGACCTTGAACAAGTTGACTGACCTCTGTGTTTTTCATTTTGTCTTCTGTAAAATGGCAACACTGATAGAATCCATCTTACAGAGTTCTTCAGAAGAAGAAAGACAATATATATAAAAATTCTCAGTGTAGTCACTGGTATATAACCAGTTTTCTATTGCTGGGAATTGCTATATACTTGGCCATGTATAAATAAAATGTTTTGACTGTCCTGAAAAATTGGTCCCAGACTTAGCAGAAAACTAA
>NW_012149413.1:0-1207 GCF_000956105.1 Propithecus coquereli
CCTTTGACAAGCTTATCAGAAATTTAGAGACATCAGAGGAAAAAATGTTCTTGAACTTGAAGTTAAGTCAATAGAAATTATTCAAGGTGAGATATGAAGAAGAAAAAAGAGTAGGGAAAAATTAGCAGAACAGAGCACCCAAGAACAATCTATCTATCCATATATCTATGTTGCTATAGTCCCAAAAGGAGAGTAGAGAGAGCAAGAAAATTGGGAAGGAGAAAGATTTGTGTGACAGTAGTTGATAATTTACCAAAATTAAAGAAAAACAAAACAAAACGAAACCCCTAAAGATCAAAAAACCTGAGAGTACCTAGAGCAAGACCAAAATAATAATAATAAATAATAATAAAAAAATGAAAACACACCTAGACATATTATAGAGTAAATATATTCAAGATAAAGATAAGATGTTTTTTTAAATTGTAGAAAAATACACATTACATACAGAGGATCAAAGATAAGTGCTAGATCAGATTTCTTGTTAGAAATTTTGTAAGCCAATAGACAATGGAATGACATCTTTGCATAGCACAAAACCAAAACAAACAAACAAACAAACAAATAAATAAATAAAAATGCTTAGGTCTAAATCTAGCAATATATGTTCAGGATGTATATGCTCAAAATTACAAAATATTGATGAAAGAAATAAACCTAAATAAATGCAGATACACTGAGTTCATGGATTTGAAGACTTACGTTATTAAGATCTCAATTCTCCCCAAACTGATCTGTAGATTCAAGGCAATACCAATCAGAACACCAGTAGGCATTTTTTGTTGGAAATTTAGATTCTAATATCTATATAGCAATGCAGAGGACCTAGAACAGTCAAAACGTTTTTAAAAAGAAGAGCAAAGTAGAGGATTCCTACTACCTTACCTCAAGACATATGATGAAACTACAGAAATCTAGGCAGTGTTTTGTTAATGTAAGGACAGACATACATTAATGGGATAGAATAGATAGCCCAGAAACAGTCTACATGTATATGGTCAATTGATTTTTGACAAATTTGCAAAAAAAAAAAAATTCAGTTGGGAAATAATATCATTTTCAATGAATAGTGCTGGGACAATTGAACATCAATAGACAATAGAAATGAATCTCAACTATTACTCTACACTGTATATAAAAATTAATTAGAAATGAATCACACACCTAAACAAAAGAGCTAAAGCAATTACAGTTCTAAAAAGAAATA
>NW_012149413.1:5337-8729 GCF_000956105.1 Propithecus coquereli
GGTGACCTCTATAAAACAGAAATTTGCCATACACCCAGAAGTGTTCCCCCCGAAGGTTTCTTTGATGTGTTTTTATCTTCAAGATATGATCAGTTGTAACACATGAGTCTAATTCCAAGTTTATTCCTTAATTCATGTTAGGTCAGACCTGAGTGTTTATTTAGATAAGTGTTCAGGACTTTTTAAGTCAAATTTTCAATTCATGAGTTTAAAGTTTTCTGAAGAACATTTCGAAACATAAATACCGTTTTAATTTAAGATCTGCTAAAGCTCAAAATTGTCACGGGGAAAGAGAGACCATAATTTCTAATTATAAAGTATTGAGGGCGATAAATTCACAGGACCTTTCCAGGAAAGTTTATGGCCAGGCCGCAACAGGGCAGGGGCTTTACGAGGGGCCGGGCATGTGTGGTCACCACAGGGCCCCTGCGCGTGATTGAGACGGGGCAAAGAAAGTCACGCCCCCGTCTCCGCAGGGCCCGCTCTTGCTTCAGCGTCACCAAGCATCAGAGTGCGACGGGACGCCCGAGTCCCCAAGCAGGGATTTCTGTTTCTGAAAATAGAGCTGAGGGGTCGTCTTATTGAGGGAGCCATAGGGATCATTTCACAGAGGGGAAACCGAGGCCCGAGGCCGGGAAGGGACTAACCCAACGTCATCTTCTAGCCAATGACAGAAGACAGAACCCACACGCCTCCTCCCGCTCTTTCTCTACTCTTCCTGCAGCCTGGGGCTGTGGCTGTGTTTTGCTAAATGTCTTCTGTGATAAGCAAGCATTTGAATTGCATGCCTTCCCCTTCTTGACTAGTGCATCTAAAAGTGAAAACAGTGGCAGGCAGCAGGAGGTGACGGTGCGGTGACCCCCCTAGTGAGCCCTAAGACTACCTCCAGGGGACTCCCAGTCCAGCTAAGAGGCTTCTCCTCTCAACTCCCCTCTGCTCCCTCCCGTGTCCTCCCCACCCCCACAGCTGACCTTGGCCGCTGGGCACCGGGCTGGCCCTCTACCTGGCTACCAACTTAGAACTCTGCTTTGCTTCCAGATGCCTCCAGAAGGAAATCCAAACTCCACAGTCGATCCTGCGCGACCCTTGGAAGCCTGGCCTCACCTTCCTCCACGGTGTCACAGTGCCACACCCCCATGGGCACGCTTTGTTCATCGGGTCTCTCCCAGTGGGAACCTCCTCACTCTCAGAGCACCCAGCTGCCCTTCTCGCCCCATCCCATCATGGGAGCAAGCACACAACCCTGTGGTCACTCAACAAGTCAACCAGCAGGGCCCCACGCCAGCTGTCTCTGCTGAGCAAGAGGGGAAGCTGTCCCTGGAGGAGGGGACCCTGGAGTGCCATGCCTCTTACCATGCACAGGAGGGAGGGAGGCCCCCACAGAGGGAAGTGGGGCTGAAGGGTGGGGAGGAAGAAGGGAGTATGACATCCCTGAAACTCCTAGATCCAGCTAAGCCTGAAGCCAGCCTGAGCCTGAACTTCCCAAGTAGTGGGCCGATCAATTCCTTCTCTGCTAGGTAGGCTCAGGTTGCAATTCTATTACCTGCAACCTAGAGAGTGCTGAGCTGACCACTGGGCCCTGAGCTCCCAGCCATAGGGACCTCCCATCGCAGGGACATGAGGGCCTTTTTTAACACCTCTGGGTCCCGACGCAGTCACATCGCTTTGCCTGGATGTTTTTCCTCCCTCCTCTGACTGAGACGTCACTTCCCCTTTGCGGATGTCTTTCCCCGCATCCCAGACCCTGCAGCCACTCCCTCCTCTGTCTTCTCAGCTTGGGTCCAAACCTGTGTGCATCCGTCAGCGTGCTGTGTCTGTCTGTGCGGCACCTGCCCTCTGAGCACAGGGTTAACCAGTCAGTGACGTTAATGAAAAGGCACCGCGTTTACAATTTGCTGTGTTCAGTTAATTTCTTCCCGCAGGTGTGCAGCGAAGTGCGTGTTTTGGTTAGCGTGCAGCCATAGCGTGTGGCGAGCAGAGGCGCCAACCCTGGGTGCTGCGACTCCCGCACGGTCGGCCCGCACTCAACGCTGCAGCTTGGAGACGGGGGCTGGGAGGGGGAGAAGAGGGCCGAGGATGTGAATGACAAATTTGAAGATTAAAACAATCAGAGCAGGACGGTGAGAACCTAAAGGAACTGTTTGAGCAAGTATCTTCCCAAATCGTGTTGAACACTGGAGTGAGGTTTCCGTGTGAGTAACCAGGGCTTGCTTTTGTTTGCCGCAGTTCCTGCGCGGGGCTGCGGGGAGGGGAGGACTCAAGTCTTCCCGACCATGAATTACAAGCTAAAGTCAACCCAGCCGCTCCCAGGACGACACTTGCGGAGAACCTCGACACCCACTGCGATTGGAGTAGCCCCTGCCTGGTGGGATCTGCCCCCCGACCAGGGGTCAGGCTCTCGGGGCTGCCCTCCCCGGGCAGAGGAAAATCTGTCATCGGAAGGAGAGAGCAGGGCTTGCGCTCACAGCCTCAGTTTCCCAGATCCTTATATAATCCAGATCACTTTGGCCACTGAGATGTGCTACCCCGAGGGGTCAGCCCTGGACAGCTGTCTGTCCACACGGGGCAGCCTCTCTCTCCACCAAGTGCACCGGGAGCCTCTGGGCATGTAGGGAGGACTCCGAACCACCAACGTGATCTCTAAGCTGCATTTTAGCTTTTTAAAATAATTTCAGGCAACTTCTAATTAAAAATGGTGGTTTACAGCAATCTCTGCTTTCTTCCCCAAATCCCTCTAAAATTGGACTAAAAGAGCCCAAAAAGTAAAAACCCAAAGCTCAGAGAGAATAGAAGAGCTGACAGCAGACACTTGGGGTGGGGGGCCCTGAGAGAGGGGTGACCCGCTCGGGGAAGGGGTAGAGCACGGTCTGCTGAGAAGCGGGCTGGGGGCCCCACTGCAGAAGCCCCCACCCCAGCGGGCGCTGTGACACAGACACCAATGGAAAGTCTTCAGGTCTCCTGGGACCCCTGCCCCTCCCAAGCCAGCGGCCAAGCCTTCCCCCAAGCCTGGAAGGCGCTGGTAAGTCACTCTGCGGAATTCGGGCCGGAAAGTGTTCGGGCGGGAGAGCAGGGTAGTGGGGAGCGGAGGTGAGAGGCCTGTGCTGAGAGCAGGGTCAGCTCCCGCCCAGGACCCTGGAGCCTGAGCCGATGCCACAAAGAAAAGATTGACAAACGGTAACTACTGGGGCCTCTGCCCAAATGTGACTCAGACCCCAGCTGATCATCCTAAAGTAAGCCTACGAGTGACAAGGGGCCCTCGTCACCAACACACACACACACACCCCAGAGCTGTCAATCAGCTTTTTTTTTTTTTTTTTTGAGATAGAGTCTCACTGCGTTGCCCGGGCTAGAGTGCCGTGGCGTCAGCCTAGCTCACAGCAACCTCAAACTCC
>NW_012149413.1:11124-12625 GCF_000956105.1 Propithecus coquereli
GACTTTCTAGGGATTTCTACTTTTTTCAATTTGATTTCTTTTTTTTATAATTATGTAAAACATGTACATGATTCCAAAGTCAAATCTACAAAACAGAGTTTATTCAGAAGAGCCTGGCTTCCATCCCAGCCCCTATATCCCGTCCTCTCTGCCTTTCTATTTATGTCTTGTTTCATCTTTCCATTGTTATTTTTAAATTGAAATTTGGTATATATTCCAAGTTAGAAAAAGCCGTATGAGTTTGTTGCGAGAACAACTTTGATCAGGCCTTAAAGGCATCTGTAAACCTGTGCCAAAGGCCAACGTTGGTTCCACACTGCGGGCGGATGTTCGCGATGTCAGGAACTCAAGGGGGTGGGAATCCCAGTGTCCACGTTCCAGACCACAGTCCAGGAGTGGGGTGTCCCCGCCAGGAGTCCATTAGAGCAGCGGTCCCCAACCTTTTTGGCACCAGGGACCGGTTTCAAGGAAGAAAATTTTCCACAGGCCAGGGCTGAAGCGGGTGGTTTGGGGATGATTCAAACACGTTACATTCACCGTGCGGTCCAACCTCTCTGCGAATGATAATCTGTATTTGCAACCGCTCCCTGGCTAGCATCACCGCCTCGCTCCACCCCAAATCATCAGGCGTCAGATTCTCATAAGGAGCAACCTAGATCCCTCCACGTGCAGTTACAGTAGGGTTCAAGCTCTTAGGAGAATCTAATGGCCCCGCTGATCTGGCAGGAGGCGGAGCTCAGGTGGGGATGTGAGCGATGGGGAGCGGCTGTAAACACAGATGAAGCTTCTCTGCCGCTCACCTCCTGCTGTGTGGCCTGGTTCCTAACAGGTCATGGACCGGTACCAGTGCTCGGCCCAGGGTCTGGGATCCACAGCATTAGAGAGAGCAGGACCCGTACTGGCCAGTTTAAGCCGGAAATGACTTATTAGGGGCTATGATGGAATCATTTGTGGAGATGAGTAAACAGGCTCTAGGTAGAGCTTTCAAGACTGACTTCCAAACCATACTGTAAAACCGGAGCTGCTGCCTCTTCCCATCAGGAAAACAGTGATTCCAGAACCACCTGGAATCAAGGAGCTGATGCCACCGCTGCTGCCACCGCTGCTGCCAGCCCCCAAGACACGCCATTCCTGCCGTGCTCCTCCCCAGAAAAGGATGCCCGGGTTGTGCCTCCAGACGTCCAGGGACTGGACACCGTGCTGCCGAGAGAGCCGGGCTGAGCAGTGGCGTGGAGAGTGTCTACGCGTCTCCCCTCCGGGTGCCCAGGAGTACGTCTCGCAGACCAGGGCTGCCGGGGCCCGAGGGGGTTCACGCCCATCTTCTCATCTGCTGCCCTTCAGGAATCAAGAGGAGAAGACAGATGGACCCCCTCCCTGGCCAGCCACGCACAGGGAGGAAGGGGCTACCGGGGAATGATGCTATTAAACTTCGCGGCCGCGGCCCCAGCCGCCAGGGAGAGCTGTTACGGTGTAGCCATGCCGCGTGCCCTACTGAGTGATT
>NW_012149413.1:12675-13797 GCF_000956105.1 Propithecus coquereli
GGCAGGAGGCGGAGCTCAGGTGGGGATGTGAGCGATGGGGAGCGGCTGTAAACACAGATGAAGCTTCTCTGCCGCTCACCTCCTGCTGTGTGGCCTGGTTCCTAACAGGTCATGGACCGGTACCAGTGCTCGGCCCAGGGTCTGGGATCCACAGCATTAGAGAAAGCAGGACCCGTACTGGCCAGTTTAAGCCGGAAATGACTTATTAGGGGCTATGATGGAATCATTTGTGGAGATGAGTAAACAGGCTCTAGGTAGAGCTTTCAAGACTGACTTCCAAACCATACTGTAAAACCGGAGCTGCTGCCTCTTCCCATCAGGAAAACAGTGATTCCAGAACCACCTGGAATCAAGGAGCTGCTGCCACCGCTGCTGCCAGCCCCCAAGACACGCCATTCCTGCCGTGCTCCTCCCCAGAAAAGGATGCCCGGGTTGTGCCTCCAGACATCCAGGGACTGGACACCGTGCTGCCGAGAAAGCCGGGCTGAGCAGTGGCGTGGAGAGTGCGCGTCTCCCCTCCGGGTCCCCAGGAGTACGTCTCGCAGACCAGGGCTGCCGGGGCCTGAGGGGGGTCACGCCCATCTTCTCATCTGCTGCACTTCATGAATCAAGAGGAGAAGACAGATGGACCCCCTCCCTGGCCAGCCACACACAGGGAGGAAGGGGCTACCGGGGAATGATGCTATTAAACTTCGCGGCCGCGGCCCCAGCCGCCAGGGAGAGCTGTTACAGTGTAGCCATGCCGCGTGCCCTACTGAGTGATTTTCCAAGAGGGAATTTTTCAGGGGATTTTTAAAATTATTTTTTATATTGATTAGACCCTATGTCATTTCTCTTTTTTTCTTTTTTTAATTGATATACTCGTTGTGCGTACTTAGGGGGACGTGATATTTTGGTGCCAGCACCTAATGTGTAATGATCAAACCAGCGTGAATGGGATTTCCATCGCGTCAAACGTTTATCTTTTCTTTGTGCTGGAGATATCACAAACCTTCTCTTCTAGCTGTTTTGAAATATAAAATAAATTATTTTAACTACAATTTCCCTACTCTACTGTCAAATACTAGAACTTATTCCTTCCACGTGACTGTATTTTGTAGCCTGAACCAACCTCTCTCCAGC
>NW_012149414.1:0-1191 GCF_000956105.1 Propithecus coquereli
TGTGGTTTTGATATACACCATTTTAATCAAATTACTCACTTTATGTTTTCTTTCTAATGACTTATTACTTGTGGTTTATTTTATATTTAAATTAGATTACGGAAATGATGTTAGACAAAAAGCAAATTCAAGCAATTTTCTTATTCAAGTTCAAAATGGTTCATAAAGCAGCAGAGACAACTCGCAACATCAACAACACATTTGGCCCAGGAACTGCTAATGGGTGTACAGGGCAGTGGGGGTTCAAGAAGGTTTGCAAAGGAGACGAGAGCCTTGAATATGAGGAGCGCAGTGGCTGGCCATCAGAAGTTGACAAGGACCAATAGGCAGCAATCATTGAAGCTGATCCTCTTACAACTACATGAGAAGTTGCCAAAGAACTGAAGTTTGACCATCATATGTTCATTTGACATTTGAAGCAAATTGAAAAGGAGAAAAAGCTCGATAAGTGGTTGCCTCATGAGCTGACTGAAAATCGAAAGAATCGTCATTTTGAAATGTCGTCTTCTCTTTTTGTACACAACAATGACCCATTTCTCAATCAGATTGTGACATGAGACAAAAAGTGGATTTTATATGATAACCAGCTCAGTGGTTAGACTGAGAAGAAGCTCCAAAGCACTTCTCAAAGCCAAACTTGCACCAAAAAATGGTCATGGTCACTGTTTGGTGGTCTGCTGCTGTTCTGATCCATTACAGTTTTCTGAATCCTGGCAAAACCATTATATCTGAGAATTACGCTCAGCAAATAGATGAAATGCACCAAAAACTGCAACGCCTGCAGCTGGCATTGGTCAACTTCTCCACAACAATGCCCGACTGCACGTTGCACAACCAAAGCTCAAAAGTTGAAAGAATTGGGCTACGAAGTTTTGACTCATCCTCCATAGTCACCTGACCTCTGGCCAACTGACGACCGACCACTTCTTCAAGCATCCCAACAACTTTTGCAGCGAAACTCTTCCACAACCAGCAGGATACAGAAAATGCTTTCCAAGAGTTCTCTGAATCTCAAAGCACGGATTTTTGTACTACAGTAATAAACAAACTTATTTCTCATTGCCAAAAATATGTTGATTGTAATGGTTCCTATTTTGATTAATAAAGATGTGTTTGAGCATAGTTATTAATATAATGATTTAAAATTCATGGTCTAAAACTGCAATTACTTTTGCACCAACCTAATACCAT
>NW_012149414.1:2140-2536 GCF_000956105.1 Propithecus coquereli
GAATACCTTTGAGTGGTTTATGGATTTCTAGCTCTCAAAGCACAAGACACCCTTTTACTTTCCCTCCACTTTTTACTGCAAAAAAGCTGATACCCCAAAGGTCTTGCTGAGACTGGTGTTTCTTTCCCCCCCTTCCCTCATACCTTATCATTAGTTTTGCTATTGTTGTTGTCTGTGGATATTTTGGTTGTATTGTTGTAGTTGCTTAGGATTTTGTAGGAGAATTTGTAGAAACTCAAATCTATCATGATGTCTCCAGAATTCTGTATTCTATCTCATCATATTAGTTTGGTGCAGAAGTAATTGCGGTTTTAGCACTGTTGAATTTTGCCACTTGATATTGGAATACATTCTTAAATAAATGTGGTTTTGATATACACCATTTTAATCAAATTA
>NW_012149414.1:2586-3004 GCF_000956105.1 Propithecus coquereli
GAATACCTTTGAGTGGTTTATGGATTTCTAGCTCTCAAAGCACAAGACACCCTTTTACTTTCCCTCCACTTTTTACTGCAAAAAAGCTGATACCCAAAGGTCTTGCTGAGACTGGTGTTTCTTTCCCCCCCTTCCCTCATACTTTATCGTTAGTTTTGCTATTGTTGTTGTCTGTGGATATTTTGGTTGTATTATTGTAGTTGCTTAGGATTTTGTAGGAGAATTTGTAGAAACTCACATCTATCATGATCTCTCCAGAATTCTGTATTCTATCTCATCATATTAGTTTGGTGCAGAAGTAATTGCGGTTTTAGCACTGTTGCATTTTGCCACTTGATATTGGAATACATTCTTAAATAAATGTGGTTTTGATATACACCATTTTAATCAAATTACTCACTTTATGTTTTCTTTCTAA
>NW_012149414.1:7436-8667 GCF_000956105.1 Propithecus coquereli
GGGGCTACAATTTTTCAACGTTTTAACATTCATAATTGATTATCTAAATAACATAAATTGTTTAAAATGTGATTAATTAGGCTTATGTAAAAATACATATTTATTCCTTCTACAAACATTTATTATGGGCTTATCATGTGTCAGACATTCTTCTAGATGCAGCAGATGTGACAAAAAGCCCATGCCTTCCTGTGGTATCTTGTGTGAGCTCTAATCAGGATGATGGATCCAAAGAGGCCAGGTGCAAATTCAAGCTTCCCCCAGTAATTAGCTAGATAGTCCTTACTCAGATTCTGTATCATCTCTTTTCTTTAGTTTCCTCTTCTGAAATGTAGGTTATTATAATGGCTAATTTTTAAGTGTCAACTTAACTAGCCACAAGATGCCCAGATATCTTGTTAAACCTTATTTCTGGGTGTGTATGTGAAGGTGCTTCTGGAAAGGATTAGAATTTGAAGGGCAGACCGAGCAAAGCAGTTGACCTTTTCCAATGTGAGTAGGCATCGCTGAATTCATCGAGGGCCCAAATAGAACAAAAAGTCAGAGAGGGGGTGAATTCTCTTTCTCTGCCTGACAGCTTGAGCTGAGGCATTGGTGTCCTCCTGCCCTTGAACTGGGGATCACACCATCAGACTCCTGGTTCTCAGGCCTTCACACCTAAGCTGGAATTTATATTATGCTGCCAGCTTTCCTGGGTCTCCAGCTTGGAGAGGGCACATTCTGGGACTTCTCAGCCTCCATGATCACATGAGCCAATTCTTTATAATAAATCTCTTTCTAGATATATAGCTCCTATTGTTTCTCATTCTCTGGAGAATCTTGACTAATATAGTTATTTTGGGGATTAGGGATGTTTCGAACATTAAATATGTCAATATATGTAAATTACTTAGAACGGTGTGTGGCACAGGCTGATCCTGCACAGGGGTGGCTAATATCACTGTTACCCTTCTTTTCACTTCTCATAATATTTCTGTAAGTTGCTCATATACTAGGCCATCAAGTGACCCTCAGTATTTCCATAACATAGAAATGCATAATTCAAATTGTTGCCACAATCCAATTTAACTAGAGATTATTACAAAAGAATTTGTAAAAGATCTTTATAATTGCCCACTGATTAGAGATTTTAGATGCTTCCCTCTGAAATATTTTTTATCTCTCAGGAACAACTGCAGTGCTTAGCATAGGTCTCCTTTCTTTATCCTTCATAATTATCTTTTAATGTTTT
>NW_012149414.1:10542-10951 GCF_000956105.1 Propithecus coquereli
AATATCTATTATCTTCTTCATGAAGGAGGAGCAAGGGTTTCCTCAATGATGTAAGTCTTTTTGGTTATCATTAAGGGGGAAAAAAAAGAGTTCTGAACACTTATTATTGTCTTTACTATCATTTTGCAAAGTACTATGTTACCACTAGATATTCTTTAAGATTTTTAATTGTGATAAAATAAACATAACAAAATTTAGTATCTTAATTTTAAGTGTACATTTCAGTAGTGTGAAGTATATTTACATTGTTGTGTACCTGTGTACCCAATCTTCTTCAAACTCTTTTCCCTTTCAAAACTGAAACTCTATAACAAACAACTCTACATTCCTCTTTCTCTCTCTCCCGCCCCTGTCAACCACCATTTCACTTTCTGTCAGTGTGAATTTCACTACTCTAGACACCTCATAT
>NW_012149415.1:0-435 GCF_000956105.1 Propithecus coquereli
ATTCATGTTCTCTAGTGTTTTTTTTCTCCAACCAAAATCTCTTCAGACTCTTCTCATATGTTCTTTTAAGCATTTTGCATCATTACATATCATAATCATTCTACTATGGATATGGTCCTGTGTCTCTAAGTACCTCTTAAAATGCAGTTCTCTGAACAAACATAAATGCAACATTTCAGCTCTTATCTGAATTGGCGTAGAAATGATCCTGCTCTACCAACTGCAACCTATCTCCTACCCTCTGCCACTCCACTGCAGGTGTACCTGTTAACATCATTACCATACTAGTAATGTAGGGCATAGGGCTGCTCCTTTTTGGGTTTACTTAAGTGTACTTTGTACATTATCTTATCTGGGTCTATACAAATAAAGCAGTGAATAGTATGGAATTTTCAGGCAATGCTGTTCATTCAGCTATCTCTTTTTATGTACAGT
>NW_012149415.1:2379-4984 GCF_000956105.1 Propithecus coquereli
TAGATGAGATCTTAAAATATTTAGCCTGAATGCCTAACAGAATTATGGTACATGAGTGATTCCCATATAACTAACTAATTTTTTTTAAAAAACTTTAGACATTTAAAATTGCACTGTAAAACATTAACCATGTTTCCATAACATAGTTTCTTTTTAAGTGCTATTTGCAAGATAGAATCTTAGCAAATTAAGAAAGAGCCTTTTCTTAACTACCTCAATTCAGTAATAAACCCTTCAGTCCCACTTCAACAGGAGATTACTCTCTACGGTCCTAGTTTTGTCGTTGCTGTTGCTGTTTCCTCCTAACTCCCAAATTCTTACCTCCTCTCTATTTTCACAAGGGAAACTATTCCATTACCAATATAAAACTAAAAATGTTTGAAAACGCGTGCTGCTATGAGACATCAATGCACAAATTGAAGTAAGCAGATAAACATATGAGAACACAAATATAGGATAATTTATTATTATAATAACAATTTCAGCCACATAATCCTCAAATATAGTGAACATTACTATTAATATCACCACAGAAGTTAATTTTTGTGCTCTTGCAGTTAATACTCTCCCTTGAAATACAAACACTATTTTGATGTCTACCATTATGAAGTAGAATTGTTAAAATACTTGCTCTTGTACATCATATCAATAAAATAATAAGAATGTTCTCCTTTGTTTCTGGCTTCTCTTGCTCAATATTATGTTGATTAGATCTACTCATATTATTGTATGTATCCATAGTTCATTATTTTTCATTTTAGTATAAAATTAAGTTATATCTGTATACTACAAAGTGTATGTTTTAAAACTTTTTTTCCTCCCTTCTGACCCTCATCTGATCTATAACAAAATAGGCATAGACGGGACTTACCTAAAATGATACAAGCCATATATGACAAACCCACAGCCAACATCATACTGAATGGGGAAAAATTGAAAACATTCTTTTCTAATACCAGTTTAAAAATATTTCTCCATTTTAAGTATCCCATAGAAAATATTTTTTATTTTACAATACATTTCCCATCTTTCACTTGCTATAATTTTCCAGTTACCATTCCCTGCTTTTTTAGTTTTTAACCTAAATTAGAATAATGTAATTTGTCTTTAGCAAAATACCTCTGCAGTAATAAATAGTAATACATCATAATAAATCCGTTTAGTTTCTTGCTAAGACCTCCTGTACATAAGTGGAGCTTCCTACGTAGCTAATTTTGAGAAAGATTAATTTATACAAGAAGCACCTACAAAATAATATCTAAAAATGAACTAATGTACAATGTCAAATTTGCTATGCATGGCAATTAGCTCTACAGGTCAAATGTACATGTATAAAACAAAGACTTTTAGGGAGCATAAATGTAGTTGTCTTGTAAATGTGGAATCATGTTCTTGAATACATTTATTACTTATAAAATTTTTTGAGCTCTAAAATGTGATTCAGAAATAAGAATTAATATTTAATATTACAGCTATGCACTAAATAAAATCAAGTTGCTTTATTGAAAGTTAAGAAGGAAAGAATGGTAAAACAAAAACTTGTATTTTATGATCACTGTGGTGTAAATAAGGCTCTACATATATTTGTTAAGCCTTAAGTTGAAGAAGAAAATATTATTAAATGATTACAAGAATAATTAAAGGTTGTGACACAGTCTTGAGGCTAAAATTTTTTAAAAATAGCATTACCATGATTAAATATCTTCATAATTAATGAGACAATGAGATACTTTTATTTACCTAAAATTAACAGTATTTATTGATTTGAAAGACTGTATCTATATTGTTTTATCATTAATTTATCAGCATTAATTTCATACTACATCTGATATTTCTCTATATTCTTCAGTATATGCATATATTTTATTACATGGTTAGATTTGATAGATATCTTACTATTAGAATATTTTAAATTAAACCTTAAATGAATGATTCTGAGAGCATAAAAATCTATATATTTTGTAAGGAATTCTATACCATTATTTTGGGGATTATAAATAGTATTGTTTAAGGAATGGAAAATTAATTATTATTAATAAATTCTATTGAACATAATAAATCTATTGACCAAAAATTTTAAAAAGATAAATTTGGTTTTGATCATCTTAATATTGTGAAATGCTTTAAAATTCATCCAACATGATATAATTATGAAACAAGGGTAAAGAAGGATTAAATATTTTTGAAATCAATAATATTTGAGATATGTACCATAAGTTTTATGAGGATGCAGTAAAAATGAAATGCAAAATAAAATATACAAGCACACATTTATTTGGAGATAACCAAACTGAGAGCATTTAACTTATGTTTTATATTAACATAAGTTAAATATACAAATAAGAGAACTTTAAAATATGACAAAATTCTGCAGGGGAGTACTGCAGGGAAGCATTTAATGTTATGTAGAAATAGTCACGTTATGCATTATTCTATGAGTGCTTTCGAAGGGCAGGCTCAGTATGAAAGATTCTCTTTCTAAGAGAAAAATTCAGTAGAAAACTCTCAACAGTCCTGCAGTGCAAACAGAATGTAGAGACAGCTGGGCTACATACAAAAAGAGTGCTTAAGAGTCAGAAAGTGGCAGGATGGGACAAACTAAACA
>NW_012149415.1:6312-6855 GCF_000956105.1 Propithecus coquereli
TAAATCTTTGTCTCACTCGATATACAAATATTTGCACTCTTATTTTACTCTAGCATTTTTAAAGTTTTAACTTTAAACCATGATGAAATTATATGCAAAGGTAAATGTAGTGAAAAGATTATGAGCTCTCAGTGTCTGGGATAAATTCTATACCTATTGTACATACTGTCTGCATTATTGGGAAATTGTTCCACTTTCTAAGTCTCAGTGGTCTCATTTATAAAATAGGAAAAATTCTATCTAGAACTTAAAATGTATAATTATTTTCACGATTACATAAATCTGTACAATAAACACCTTAGTGTTATAACTGAGTCATAAGCTAGTACATTTTAAACTATTTTTCATTATTAGTATTTTTCCTTAATAATAAACATGTGTTAAAAAAGTGCCTCGCTTGACATGAAGAAAGAAGGAATTAAAACTTCACTAAATAAAAAGTCTTAAGTTATAGTGTGTTCATCCATTTCATCACATACACATTTTTAAAAACTACCTTGCTGTCAGGTAAACTGATACCTCCCAGTTTGTTCTTTTTACTTA
>NW_012149415.1:7528-7909 GCF_000956105.1 Propithecus coquereli
TGTGTGTGTGTGTGTGTGTGTATGACAATAAGTTAAAATAATAAAACATTCTTATCACTTCGAAAATTTTCCCATGCCAAGCCGGGCACAGTGGTGCACACCTGTAATCTGAGCTACTGGGGAGGGCAAAGCAGGAGGATAGCTCAAGCTCAGGAGTTTACGACCAGCTTGGGCAGCATAGCAAGACCTCATCTAAAGACAAATTAAAACAATTTTGAAAGTTTTTTAAGAAAGTTTTCTATGCACACCTTATTTTGCAGTTCACCCCTTTCCCTATCCAAAGTTTTGGATAACTATTAATCTCATTTATAACCCTCTAGCATTGGCTTTTACAAAAGTATACATAAATGGATCAAATAGTATGTCACCTTTTGTGTCTGG
>NW_012149415.1:8935-9278 GCF_000956105.1 Propithecus coquereli
CTCTATGGCTATTCACTTGTTAGAAACACAGATCTTATTGTCATGCATATTTGTGTAAATCAAGGATTAGAAACTTTAAGTATATGATACTAAAGTACACTTAATAGATACTAAGCACTTCTCTAAACACATCATAGTCTTATATATTTAACCTTCACCACAATCCTATTAGGTAGGTAGGCACTGTTATTACTCACAGTTTGAATATATATACATATGTGTTCCATGACACTCTCTATCTCTCTCTCTATATAGATATAGTATAGATATATAGACCAGATATTTATGAATTCTTCTTAATATTTTTATAGAAAACAGCCTTTATATTTCAGTTAAATGTTCT
>NW_012149416.1:0-556 GCF_000956105.1 Propithecus coquereli
CAACCTACCTTTTCTCACTGACAGCCTTCCGCATAGTCCAAGACCAAAACCAAAAACAAACAGCCCTTTTCCTCTCGTAAACTCTTTCCTCCCCGCAACTACAGGTCTGCTGGGCGTCGCAGGAACTGAGATGCGTTTGTCTTCCAGGGGTGCATTTTAAATAGTGAGCGTACCTAGAACGTTAAAGAGAAGGTAGGTCTGATATTACGTAGTTCAAGAAACTGTCTTCAGCTCTTCAGCAACTACTCAATGATAATTATAGCCACATTTAATGACTAGCCATTATTGGTGAGAGAGCACCATATCCTCTCACTGATCCATGAAATAACCCTGTGTGATATGCTCTCACCAGTCCCTAAAATAGCCCCCAGTTTACACACAAGGAAACTGAGCCTTCTGCCTTCTCCCTGGCTGTCTTCGCTCTTCTTACATCTGCTTTTTTTTTTTTTGAGACAGAGTCCCACTGTGTTGCCTGGACTAGAGTGCCGTGGCGTCAGCCTAGCTCACAGCAACCTCAAACTCCTGGGCTCAAGCGATCCTCCCGCCTCAGCCTCCC
>NW_012149416.1:3147-3636 GCF_000956105.1 Propithecus coquereli
TATTGGTCATTTGGAAGATACTGGTTTACTGAGTTATGCAGATCTTCCAAATATTGACACATTTTTTATACAACATCAAAAAAAATCACATTTGTTAATATGACCACTGATCTCATCAGAAGAGTCTTGAAACATTGGTAAAACTTTTCCAGATTCTTTTTTCCACTTGAAAACTCAATTATTACATGA
The DNA here is from genome assembly GCF_000956105.1 of Propithecus coquereli. Taxonomy (NCBI): domain Eukaryota; kingdom Metazoa; phylum Chordata; class Mammalia; order Primates; family Indriidae; genus Propithecus; species Propithecus coquereli. The sequence goes on from NW_012149416.1 coordinate 3,337, forward strand.
GCAACATATTCTCTTAGTTGTTCCCTTTGAAGTAACAGGCTCACTTTGTTCACTTTTGAGAAAATATCAGTCACATCCACAAGTGTGGACAGCCGTAGTTTACCTGTCTATTTTTCTTTCGAATAAAAATAACTTTCCATAAAAAGTAGCCAGTTCAAATGGCAATTCAAACAATTCTCACAACTTCTTTTCCCTCAACATAAGCATTATAGGGTGGCATGCAGCATAAATGTTTTATAAAATTTAAAAATGTAATTTAAAATAGCATGAAAATATAAAATACAAGGGGATAAATCTGCC
>NW_012149416.1:6136-6837 GCF_000956105.1 Propithecus coquereli
CCTGACTCAAAAGACATAGGCTGGCTGAAAGGATGAATAAACATGACCCACGTGTCTGCTGTCTCCAGAAAACACATCGAACCCATAGGACTCACATAGACTCAAGGTGAAGAGATGGGAAAAAAATTCCACACAAACAGAAACCAAAGAAGTACAGGTTTAGCCATTCAGATAAAATTGACTTTAAATCAACAGTGGTAAAGAAAGACAAAGATGGTCATTATACAATGGTAAAGGGAGCAATTCAACAAGAGGACATAACAATCCTAAACATATACGCACCTAACACAGGAGCGCCCAGATTCATAAAGCAAATCCTACTAGATCTAAGCAAAGAGATGAACAGTAGCATCATAATTTCTGGAGACTTCAATACCTCACCGACAGGGCTGGATAGATCATTAAAGCAGAAAATAAATTTTTAAAAAACTGGACTGGAATGGAACTCTAGAACAAATGGACCGGACACGCATTTACAAAACACTCTACCCAAGAACTACTGAATGTACATTCTTCTCATCAACACATGGGACATTCTCCAAGACTGATCATATCTTAGGCTGCTATAAACATTAGAGTGCAAGTGTCTTTTTTATAAAATAGAAGTCCTGAGCAGACCAGTATCAAGCACCAAAATAAAACAGCATTGCTTTAATTAAAGGTTTGGGGAAATTTTTAAAGGGAAATTCTCCTCCCTTATC
>NW_012149416.1:6887-7761 GCF_000956105.1 Propithecus coquereli
TGAAAACTATGAAATATTTTGGAGAGAAATTAAAGATGACTATAATAAATACAGATATACACCATGTTCTTAAGTCAGAAGATTAAATATTGTTAACACTTCGATTCTCCCCAAATTGATCTATAATACTGACTCAAACCCAATCAATATATTAGCTAAATTATTTTGTAGAAATTGTCAAGCAATCCTAAAATTCATATGCAAATGCAAAGGACCTAAATATCCAAAACAACTTTTCAAAATGATATTAGAGACCTAACATTACCTAACTCCAAAATGTATTATAAAATGATAGTAATCAAAGCAATGTGGTATTGGGATAATGATAGGCAAACATATCAAAGGAACAGAATAGATTTCCTGGATTTCACATATATGGGAACAACAAAAGTACGAAGGAAATTCAGTTGAGAAAGGAGAGTATAATAAATTTCATCCAGGCAATCTAGCTATGAAATTCTCTCCCTTTTCACTGTCATCACCTGCAAAGACAAGAGGATGATTAGAAGATTGGTGGGAAATTTCTGGCACATAGTATTAGTGTGATAAACATTTAAGTGAAAAAAAAAAATGTTTAGCAGAACCCCCCAGCCATTCTAAGAAAATGGACAAGATAAGTAAGAACACTGTACTAACCATACAAATGCAGTTTCAAGACAAGCAAAACAGTCTTTAATGAGAAGGACCACATCACCAGTCACCTGCGAGTAGGGGTTGAAGGTGACTACAAAGGGATATAAGGACAAATGCTGAGGTGACATATATATTCTTTATCTTGATTGCAGCAGTGATTACAGGGTGTATATATTTGTCAGAACTCAACACTGTGCATTTAAAATGGGTGAATTTTATTACATATAAATTATATACCTCA
>NW_012149416.1:11291-11636 GCF_000956105.1 Propithecus coquereli
TTTCTGTAGAAATGTCTTGTGAATGATTTGGTCGTTGGTGGAAATGACCCAACTTAATGACAACCCAAATCTCTTTTTTTCTTTCTTTTCTGTTCCACTTTTATGGGCCATTGCAGAATTGTGGTAAGAACACATTGTGATCCAAGTATTTCTATTTCTTTCCTATCAGTAATACATTGGTGTGTATGCACATTTGTGTGTGCATGTGTGTGCGTGAAGACCACACCAGATGTATCCGTTAGCTTGTGCCGTATAGCATACCACTCCAAGATTTAGTGGTTTAAAACAACCATTAATGTAGCTCAAATTTCTCTTGGATTAGTAATCTGGCCTGTGCTCAGCTGA
>NW_012149417.1:0-755 GCF_000956105.1 Propithecus coquereli
GAAGAATCATAATGTTTTAGAAGTACATAAAAAAAACAAACAAAAAAAGAACTAAAAAAAAAAAACCTTTCTGACCTAATTTCACAAAATGATTATAGGAGTGAAGTGGGACAGAAGAGCAACCAATCCACTACACACCATGGGGCCACGGCCAAGAGAAGGAGACAGAGGCCTCTGCCACTGAGAATCCTATCACATCAATGTGCCACAGGAGCTCTGAGAAAGAAGAGCTAAATGGAGGCTTGGAGAAGCTTTCGTGAAATTTACTGAAGATGGGAATTTGAATACATCAAAAGGAATAGGGATACAGCATTCCCAGCAGGGCATGGGGGTGGGGTTGAAAGCACGAAGAAAGGCATGGAAGGGAAAAACTAAATACAGCATACACGGTGGGCTCTTTGGGGCCCACCAAATGCCAAAGACACCAACGACCAATGAGAGAAGAACAGAAAATAAATCCAATACAGAGGGCTTGGTGGAGACAGGAATGATAATGAGAAATCTGTACTTATTATAGTGAGAACTGACATCTCCTGAAGATTCTCAAAGGATGTAAGGAGAGGTTAGACTGGCAAATACGTAGAAAGTGATGGCATGGAAGAAGATCCTAGACTAAGAAAACAAGTAGACATTTGACGAGAACATAGAAGCAAGTGCAACAGAATTTGAAGGTAAATTCCAGAGATATTTTAACAGAAGTATGAAGTAGGCTTGATTGGATATGGAAAATAATAAGATAGTAAAAAGTCAAAGAT
>NW_012149417.1:7215-8482 GCF_000956105.1 Propithecus coquereli
TTTAAAGAAGAAACAATACCAATTCTTCACAAACTGTCTCAGAAAATAGGAGGAAAAACTTCCCAACTCATTCTCTGAGGCAAACATTACCTTAATACTAAAACCAGACAAAAACATCATAAGAAAAAAAGTTTATAGACAAATATCCTTCATGAACATAAATGAAAAAATCCTTAACAAAATGTTAGCAAACAAAAGCTAGCAACACATAAAAATGATTGTACATCATTATACATTATAATTTGATGTATAACAAGTGGGACTGATGCCAGAAATATAAAGTGGTTTAATACCTGAAAAATCGATGTAATACACATGTTCACTGAATAAGGACAAAAACCACATGATCATTTCAATAGATGCAGAGAAAGCATTTCACAAAATCTAAAATCCACTTATGATAAAAACTCTCAACAAACTAGAGCTCAAGGTAACTCCTTAACCCAGTAAGGGGCTGAGATCACATTTAACGGTAACAGACTGAGTGCTATCTCCCTTAGATCAGGAGCAAGGCCAGGAGGCTGACAGTTTCCCTTGCAACACAACAATGTACTGGAGGGTCTAGCAAATGCCTTAAGGCAAATACTAAACAAACAAAAAGTATCAAGAATGTAAAGTAGTAAAACTTTCTTTATTCACAGATGACACTATCCTTAGTAGAAAATACCAATTAAGGGATTGACAAAAACTATTAGAACTAATAAACAAGTTTAACAAGGTCATGGGATACGAGAGTAATATTAGAAAACCAATTATATTTCTATATACCAGGAAAAACAATTCAAAAATTACATTAAGAAAATAATTCCATTCACAATAGCACCAAAAAAGAAAAAAAAGAAAAAGAAAGAAATACTTGGGAATAAACTGAACAAAAGAAGTGCAAAACATATATGCTGAAAACTGTAAAATATTGCTGAGAGAAATTAAAGAAGCTCTAAATAAATAAAGAGGTTTCATCATGTTTATCGATCTGAAGACTTAACATTGGTGAGATGGCACACACACCAAATTGATCTGTAGATTCAACACAATCCCTATCAAAATCCCAGGAGGCATTTTTTTGGTAGAAATTGACAAGCTGATTTAAAATTTTGTATTTAAAATACAAAGGACCTAGAATAGCCAAAACAATTTTGAAAAAGGAGACTAAATGCCCTTTAGCAGCTGAAAGGACACACCCTGGTATGTACATACAGTGAAATATTACTCAGCAATAAAGAGGAATTATGGATACATACAACATGGTTGAAGCTCAAATGCATTA
>NW_012149417.1:8532-10326 GCF_000956105.1 Propithecus coquereli
TATAAATGCACATCACCAGGGCTGGTAATTGTGTGCACTCAGCTTTATAACTGCGGTCATCTGAAACACCATGATGAACGACTTCAGACAAAAATCAATCAAAAACTGCAATGGGTCACCACTGAATATGCAGTCAGCCAAAGAGCCAACATCTTGAGAAATTTTATCTGTCACAAATGCAGATGTACAAAAAGGACATCTCTTCATTTACTGAGGAAGTTTCAACATTTTTTACGTACACACACAATGCTTATGCACAAGGTAATGTTGTGGTAATGCACTTTTGCGGAGTCAAATTTAGAAAAAAATGTATAAAATGAATTACAACTCTTTAAGTCTTTACACAATTTATACCTCCAGTATTGGAAACAACGTGAAGATGAAATACATAGCATAGCAAATTGGCGCTATGTGTGAAGGGGTAGAAGTTGTATACTATTGAAAAATTTGGCAGGGGAGATTTCTTGTATGTTTCACCTCTGTTTTCATTGCTATGATCTTCGAAACATTCTCTGCACTTGTACTTGGAGAGTGGTTGTGGTCTCCAAATTTTGTAAGTGTATGCCATCTATCTGAAAATCTGGTTATTGCTGGAACATTGTATTTAAGTGATTTACTGCTTTCATAGCACCAATAATAATTAGGTTTTAAATGTTTAACTTTCACCCCTAAGTAGCTTCACACACTTAACTTATCATAGCCTTTTAGCAAGGGAGCAATTTCACAGATCTCTTCTATTGTGTTGTAAGGAACCCAGTAAGAAGAAATGCTATTTGGCTTCCCCAATACCAAATCTGTATTAGTCAAGGTTTTTCAGAGAGACAGAACCTAAAGGGTATCTATGTAGACATAAGAGAGGGGATTTATTAGGGGAATTGAGTCATGCAATTATAGTGGCTGAGAATTCCCATGACAGGCTATCTGCAAGCTGGAGACCCTGGGATGCTGGTAGCACGGCTCAGTCCAAGTCTGAAGGCCTCAGAGCCAGGGACGCCAATGGTGTAACTCTCAGTCCGAGATCGAAAGCCTCAGGACCTGGGGGGCCCTGCTGTAAATCCTGAAACCCAAAGGACGGCAAGCCTGAAGTTCTAATGTCCAAGGAGGCAGAAGAAAATCTGTCCCAGCTCTCAGAGAGACCAATTCACCTTCTGCGTATTTGTTCTCTCTGGGACCCTTGCTTACCGGATGGTGCCTACCAACACTGAGGGCAGATTTTTCCCTATCTAGTCCACTCAGATTCACACACTAATCCCTGGAAACACCCTCACAGACATCCCAAAATAATGCTTCACGAGGTTTCTAGGTATTCCTTAATCCAGTCAAGTTGAAATCTAAAATTAAATTACGCCTTGTCAATTTGGCACTGATAGGCATCTCCTTGAACCATATTCCAAATAAAGACAATAACAAGGTAATATAATATTTCCACCTAACAAAATGCAGCTAACATGATGGAACTAACATGAAGCAGTTACCCTGAGTACAACAACTGAAACACACTAATTGCTTTCCCAGAATTCAGCTTTCAGGATTTCAACATTCAGGACTTTAGTCTTTTCCTGATACTGTGATTTTTTGGATTTTAGACATTAGGGTAATTTAGACTTTAGGGATTTTGATCTTTAGGAATTTTGATCTTTCGAAATTTCAACATTTGGAGTTATGCTGTTTGGGATTGTGTCTTTCAGGATTAAGATCAGCACTGCTACCAAATTTGACATCGAACAACACTATAGAATACATATTCTTTATAAGTACACACAGTACATATCTCCAGGATAGACCATGTGCTAG
>NW_012149417.1:22336-23369 GCF_000956105.1 Propithecus coquereli
AACAGCATTCCTGGATAGCAGGATTCATTTTCATGAAACTAACAACCCTTCTAAAATTAATATGTAAATCAGTGATGCTATGCCAATTAGAATTCTAATTATTTTTATACAGATAAAAATTATTTAAAAAGCACGTAATCCCTTAAAGAAGAATAAGGGGAGCAGAACACAAGAGAAGAGGGAGTGACCTGGCAAACGAGCAAGGCAGAAGTCTACGTGGGGGACTCCCATGAGTTTCTGGCTTAGGGAGAGGAGAGACAAGCTAAGGGTTACCAGAGAGAGCTGCTGCTACAGGGTTCAGAGAACAGAGATATCAGAGGTCAGCAGTGCTGGCAGACACTGGGGTTCTGGCCCAGCCAGAGTAGAGAGATCTTATTTAATAACCCAGGCATCCGAATGAAACAACAGAAAAAGCCTTACCCTAAGAGTGAGAATTGTATCCTGGAGTTAAGACCTATTCTACACTCACCCTCACAAAGCCTGACACCAAGCTCTGACAAGGGGAAGCCAGTTTAGTGGTTAAATCTTACCCTGACAGAAGAATCTGGGAAATTCCCTGGGTTTTCCACAATTAGTGTACACACTAATAAAATGTAAAACCAATCCTAAACAAGTTCGAGGTTATCAGGCACAACTGAACTGCCTAGTAGAACCAATGCCAATATTCTGCAGAGGGAGATTAAAGAATCTAGAGTCCCACAATGCACCATCCACGATGTGTATTATTTAAAAAGGAAAAAAAACTAGACAAAGAAACAAGACAATATGGCCTGTGGTCAGGAAAAGCAAACAGTCAACAGAAACTGACCTAGAAATAGACCAGGCATGGAATTTAGCAAAGACTTAAAACAAAGCAGCTATTACAAATAAATTTGAAAGTATTAAAAGAAAAAGTTTAAAAAATTAAAGGAAAATATAGTCTTAATGAACAAAGAAACAGGGAGATTAAAGAATCTAGAGTCCCACAATGCACCATCCACGATGTGTATTATTTAAAAAGGAAAAAAAACTAGACAAAGAAACAAGACAATAC
>NW_012149417.1:24604-26264 GCF_000956105.1 Propithecus coquereli
ACCCTTATTTTGTGGATATTTTATGAACTGGATAATGACCAAATATGGGATATCACTATAACTTGTCATTCCCTCCACATAATAGAAAGAAACAAAGAACAAAGGCTGTGGAGCATCCATCCCATTATAGACCACACTCCAAAATATGTACCGAATCAGTCTTCGTCTATCTCCGCTGTTAACACACTGAGCTAAGCACCACTACCATCTTCAAACTATTTACTACACAGAAGTCGAAGTGATATTAAAATATAAGTCAGATCATGTTCCTTCCCTCCCAAACTCCACCCTGGCTCCCACTGCATGTCAATAAAATCTTAAACACTATCTTACTTCCAACAAGGTCTCCTGCTCAGCCCCGCCCTGCCTCACTCACCCATCTCACTGCAATCTAATTACCCTGTTCTCTGGCCCAATAAAGTGTCAAGTTAATTCTACCCTCAGAACCTCTGAATCTATTATTACCTCTGTCAGGAATCTTCTCTGCCCAATTTTCAAACTGTAGACTCATTCTTGCCTTTCAGAACTTCACTATCACATTTTCACAAAGGCCTTCCCCGACTCTCCAAGTAGGTTCTCTATTTCTCAATTAGAGCATCCTATTTATTCTCTTCCCTGCATTTACCACAATTTAAATATTTTGTTTATTCATTTATTTACCTGTTAAACGATACCCTGTGCCTCCACTAGAAAATAAACTTCCTAAGAGCAGGGGCTTGGACTGCCTTCACTATTGTACCCCTAGCACCTAGCAGTGTCTAGCACACAGTAGGTGTTCAGTAAATATTCTCTCAATTAACGAATTCCTTAAACTGTCTCACTTGCTCAGTGACTGCAGACCAAACTTGCAGCTGCATCTCACACTTATTTTTCATATTTTTGCTTAGCAAAATTACAACTGTTGTACACTCTTGAGAAAACTCACAAAGCCCTGGAAAAAGAAATGTGAAATCTAAGACTGTCAGAGGTTTGTTGCACATTGAACATAATTTAAGTTTTGCTCAATGTCTTATAATTATCTCTGTGAATGCAAGTGATGGGAGTATTCTATAAGAGTACTGAAAGAAGACCAGCTGCCCACAGCTAAACAGCCCTAGACTGTTATGCATTTTCAAATTCTGTATGTGATCTGCTATAGCTAATACAGTTTTAGAGAAATAAATATAATGTGCATTACTTTCAAAGTTGACTATAAAATAATGTAACTAAATTATCAGCAAGCATTTCAGAAGTCATGTAAGCAAATAAATACTTCCCTTTATGGTCATAAGCCAGCAAAACCAATCCAATGATATGTTTTCACTCATATTTTCAAAATTCCTATTTTGAAATTCCCTTAAGATCTTGATACAGAATTATTTCATAGATTCTAGGGATCAAATCCACCCTAAAAAGGATAAGGATTTACCACCCCCAATTATTACATATTGAGAAGAATATACATAAATCTCTAAAGGTAAGAGTCCAAAAGAAAAAAAAATTCTTTTACAGGTTTAAACAAGATTGGCATCCTCAGAATAACATATGCTCAATGACAGCTCAGGGGCATTCTTAGAACAATGATGTTCTCTTGTGTTTGCAATTATTTAGAAATCCTATTAGGAGATCTCATTTAAATATAAAAGTCAAGGAAGTTTTGTTGGAATAAGCGTGTCTTTAA
>NW_012149418.1:0-570 GCF_000956105.1 Propithecus coquereli
AATATTTCCTGTCCCGTGTGGGTTTCTCTCTGGCTGCCAGATTGAAAAATCTGAGTGGACTTAGTGGCAAAATGCATTTTTTTTTTCCTTTTTGGTGAACTGTATGGCATTAAAGAGAATGGTTTCCACCAGTGCCATTGATCAGTAAACACACAGTTAGGTTTGGCAGTAACAATATCTCACCTTTGAATGGTATTTTATGCTTTGCTACTCAGAGACCTGTGACAGCATCAGGCTTCCATTCCTGGGCTTCTGCCTTGTCTAGTGTTGTTTTCCCTCCGACAGGGTGGTTTCCCGCAGTGCTGTTATGCCTGTCTAATGGTGTGCTTTATGGGTATCTGGGGTGTGTCTTAGGGACACATAACATTTTACTTTGTAGACTTAGACGCCTGTTGGATTCTACCTTTTCCGAGAGGGCTGTTCTTTACAGGGGTTTAGGGTTGACATGAGGAGCACACACTAGCCATGCCCATGCTAAACCATCTGTACTAATTCCACCTGTAGGCAACGATATCTGGCTACCATGCAGCTGGTGTTGGCTTATCTTCACATCTTATCTATTTAACAAAC
>NW_012149418.1:3535-6808 GCF_000956105.1 Propithecus coquereli
ATTTTCCGATTAATTTCTTTCCATTTTTAGTAGAAAAGGGGTCTCGCTCTTGCTCAGGCTGGTTTCGAACTCCTGAGCTCAAACGATCCTACTGCCTCAGCCTCCCGAGTAGCTGGGACTACAGGCATGCGCCACCATGCCCGGCTAATTTTTCTATGTATTTTTAATTGTCCGATTAATTTCTTTCCATTTTTAGTAGAAAAGGGGTCTCGCTCTTGCTCAGGCTGGTTTCGAACTCCTGAGCTCAAACGATCCACCCGCCTCGGCCTCCCAGAGTGCTGGGACTACAGGCATGCGCCACCATGCCCGGCTAATTTTTCTATGTATTTTTAATTTTCCGATTAATTTCTTTCCATTTTTAGTAGAAAAGGGGTCTCGCTCTTGCTCAGGCTGGTTTCGAACTCCTGAGCTCAAACGATCCACACGCCTCGGCCTCCCAGAGTGCTAGGATTACAGGTGTGAGCCACTGCGCCCGGCCCCCATAGTTACTTTTGCTTGACATTTCATAGTACTCACCAAGTGCCAGGCACCGTCCTTAGCGGTTTGCAAATACTCATGCGTATACTCCCCATACAGTCCTTCAAGGGTGATCCTGTTCTTTTTTTTTTTCAGCATACTATGGGGGTACAGATGTTTAGGTTACGTATGTTGCCCTTGCCCCCCCACCCCCCCAAGTCCGAGTTTCAAGCGTGTCCATCCCCTGGATGGTGCGCCTCGCACTCTTTGTGTACGCAAATACCTGTCCCCTCCTCCCCCCTCCCCCCTGCCCAACATCCAATAGATGTTATTCTTATATGTGCACTTATGTGTTGATCAGTTAATACCAGTTTGATGGTGAGTACATGTGGTGCTTGTTTTTCCATTCTTGGGATACTTAGTAGAATGGGTTCCAGCTCTATCCAGGAGTGCTGGATATAGCACCAAGAGGTGCTATATCACCATTGTTTCTTAAAGCTGAATAGTACTCCATGGTATACATATACCACATTTTATTAATCCACTCATGTATTGATGGACACTTGGGTTGTTTCCACATCTTTGCAATTGTGAATTGTGCTGCTATAAACATTCGGGTGCAGATGTCTTTTTTATAGAATGTCTGTTGTTCTTTTGGGTAGATGCCCAGTAATGGGATTGCTGGATCAAATGGTAGCTCTACTTGTATCTCTTTAAGGTATCTCCATATTGCTTTCCACAGAGGTTGCACTAGTTTGCAGTCCCACCAGCAGTGTACGAGGGTTCCTATCTCTCCCCATCCACGCCAGCATTTGTTGTTTTGGGACTTTTTGATAAGGTGATCCTGTTCTTAATCCCACTTTACAAATGAGGAACCTGGGCACATGGACACGGAGTGACCTGCCACGAGTCACCCTGCTGTCAAGTGGCGTAGGTGACACTCACACCCAGGCAGCCTGGCTCTGGAGTTCATGTTTAATCACCTCACTGTACTGGAAGGCAGCTCGTCCCCTGTTCATTTTTAGAGGCCTTTCCGGATGATCACAGCCTCCAGCAAGACAATGGCGTTTGGCTTTCGTCTGTTGATCATTGAAACAAATTGAGCACCCAGGAAGTGCTTAGGCTAAAACACTGCGGGGTACTATTGGTGGCTTTACAAGGAGTGGATTTCTCTTCTTGCCTCCAATTTAATTAGTTCTACACAGGTGCTAACTCAACTATGCCTAAAGATTGCATGCCCGCAGCTGATAAGTAGCTTCTAGCAGATTTAACAAATTACCCTTTGTCTGCCAAGGTCCTCTGTTACCCAGACGACATCCCTGGGTAGAAACGCTAAGTTTTTACACATCAAAGTTTGCATGCTAAGCTGGGGACGCAGGGGAGACCTATTGGATTTGATACTTGGTCCGGATCCAATTCTGTATTCCTGGTTGCAGATAGAGAATGAAAAACACACATAAGTCAACTCTAATTATTTGTAAGATCTTCACCCAAGACTCTTTTGGACGTAATTAAGAGGGTTAATAGGGGTAAGAGTGCAAGGGAGGAGAGAGAAGCTCACGGCTCAACAGGAAGGGCCTGTTTGCTTGTTTTCTGTTTATTTTTAAACCTACTTCTTAACTGCAAATCCTGACCCAGTGAGTGTGTGTGTTATAAATAAGGAAACCGAGAAGTTAGTGATTTGTGTTGGTTTCACGGGCGGTCCTGTTTACCAGGTGGAAAAGACCTGGTAAGAGGGGCGCGTGGGATATCTTTCCGGCCGCCGGAGCGTTTCTCTTGGTGTGACTGCTCTTATTCTGACAGAAGCGTCCCCTGCTCCAAGACCATGGGACAATTCCCACGTTTTAAAATAGTGTCTCTTACACACACAGAAGGAAAACATCCATCTTTGTCCATGTCGTGCTTTGACTCGGACAGGAAAAACCGAGTCCAGAAAGACGTGAGCGCTGGCCCCGCTGAACCAGGTCGGGCTGCGAGGAGAAAGGGCATGGTAGGGGTGAGTCAAATCTAGAAGAAGCTGAAAGTAAGAAGGACGCACCGTGACAAACTGATTGCAGATAAGATGACGATAAACTGAGACCTTTTCATTACCAGCGCGGTGGTGGGGCTTGTCACAAAACACTCGTCTCTTGCAAAGCACCTGAAGGTTGATGTGGAAAATCTGAGCAATTTGGAGAGGAAACCTCAGAGCTGAAGCACGCTTGTACAGGGCCGGGTGAGCAGGGTTGAGGGCCCTTGCAGCTGTACGCCTTCCAGGGCGGCTGAATAGATGCCTGGGTCTCTTGTATTAAAGTGATGGTCCCACCGCGTGGCTTCCTTTGCCTGTCCCCAAGCCCTGGCCGGGGGACCTGGGCCTGGCCAAGCCAGCGTTAGTGCTGTGGGTGTCTGACTCTGAATTGTCAGAGCTGTGTTTCTGGGGCTCTCTTGGTCCCCACTGTAAGAACCTGCATGTGGCCATCATCAAATTAGGTGCCTGCACTGGATGTCCCCCGTGTCTCGTCATTTCTCTTATCGATGGCCGGGCAAACGGCAGTGAGAGGCGGCGGGGGGCGGGGGGCAAGGAGTGAAATTGGACTGTGGGCCTCCACGGCAGTCAGAGGATGTAACACCCCATTTTATTTTCCTTTCAAAGGCCCCAAACTGTTCTCAGAGCGTGTGTGAAGATACTCACTTCCTTGACAGCAACGTAGGGGGAAATTTTATGAAAAACCGAAAAATTTACATGTGAGTCTGACTTCAGCGGCTATCCAGAATTAAATTCAGAGCATACGGCTTCTTTTCTATTATACAAGAAAGCTCAAGTGGCCCTACAGTTCC
>NW_012149418.1:11855-13189 GCF_000956105.1 Propithecus coquereli
GGGCAACACAGTGAGACTCTGTCTCAAAAAAGAAAAAAAAAAGAAGGCTGATCTAGTGGTAGAGATTTAGGGCAGATTCAGAGAGCAGAAGTACACAGTGGTTCCTGTCTCTGCTGCGGAAATGGAATTTTGGCAGGAGGACCACATCCCGTCTGACGGGTTCTATCCCTGGGCTGAGTGATCAGCCCAACCTTACAGGCCCTTGCACTGGAAGAAATCAGGTTGGTAATAGTTTAATGACAATTAAAATGCTCACCGTGCTCTCTGTCTTAGATCCGTTGTGCGAGCTCTGCTGACGTTCCTTCAGAGTCCGGCGCACGCCGCCGTCCGCCAGTGTCCACCATCAGCAGGGCGGCCTGGGTTCATCTTAAAACTGATTTTTAGAATTCTCAGCGATTAAGTCCTTTCTGGCCATGTGCAGTTCGTTCTTTCGATTTCCCAACTCACTTCATCCATAGCCACTTCCAGCCACGGAGGGTCAAAACTGTGCAATGTTAGTGTATTAGAATTCGAGCTTTAGGACCCGCGAGGTCTCAAGGTCACTAGACCTGGAAGGGTGCTGGAGACATTCGGGCCCCTGCTCTGTCCTTTGTCAATGCCAAGAATCCAGTGCTTGTGGGTCACGGACTTCGAGTTGTTGTACACGGGGTTTTACCAACACACGCCTCTCACTTGCATTTACCTTTCTCGCTACCTGTTGTATTTATGGGTCGTCTCGGTATTTCTTGGTTCCCTAGTATTTATATATTTACACTTTCTGAATTAGCTCACCCGGCCATTCGTCCATTCATCTGCCTCCACTCAAACAGCATGAAAATATTCGTATCCAGGCCAACTGCAGTGGCTCACGCCTGTAATCTTTGTGCTTTGGGAGGCCAAGGCAGGAGGATCACTTGAGGCCAGGAGTGCAAGACCAGCCTGAGCAACATAGCGAGACCCCATCTCCACAAAAAATCCAAAAACTAGCCAGGTGTGGTGGCATGTGTCTGTAGTCTCAGCTACTCGGGAGGCTGAGGCAGGAGATCGCTTGAGCCCAGGAATATGAGGCTGCAGAGAGCCATGATGGCCTCACTTCACTTGCACTCTAGCCTGGGCAACAGAGTGAGACCCTATCTCCAAAAAAAAAAAAAATTGTGGTGTGGCAGCTGACGCTATTAAAGAGGTAAATTGAGATAGCCTTCAAGCATTTATATGGACCATATTGTCACATATTTACACCGTAGAAAAACATCCTTACATAAAGTTATCCTAATAGAAAAGCAGAGATCTCCTAAGGCTGAAAATTAGTAGTGAAGCACAGCGATTAAGAGGATTCTTTGAGGCCATTATTAATT
>NW_012149418.1:13239-13863 GCF_000956105.1 Propithecus coquereli
AAGTGGGCCGCGTCGTGGTTTGGTGGAAGAAGACGGGATTGAGCCCAGCTTTTTGACTTGTGCTTTTGGACTTTTCTGAGCTTTCTTGGGGTATTTACGAATAACTTTGTCACAGGGTGGTAATGAGACCCAAATGAGACAAGGAACGTTGAAAACACTTCATAAACGTAAAGTTACGCTTGTGTCAATTTTATGGGTTTTGTTACTGTTTAATTTTTTCTCTCTCAAGAAGTCAGCGTTTCCTTGGAGTGGCTCTTTCACACCTAGACCAGGCTGCCAAAGATACGTCCTCTTCTAAATAAAGTACTTCGAGGAGACCTGGAATTCAGACTTCTGGAATACCCCAGGCCTCTTCGTCCACGCTTTCTGCCTGTAGCCTCATAGCTCTGTAATCACACACGTCACAGGACTTAGAACCTCTGAACATCTTCTCCGTTTACCAGCTGGAGGCCTCGCGCCTATGCAGCTGACCCTGGGTGGCTGCTGTCTCCCTGCCTTATTTCTGGGACCGGGAAATGCCCCGATCACAGACTTGTGCAGCTGAGTTTAAGAAGGCTGATTTAGGCCAGGCGCGGTGGCTCATGCCTGTAATCCCAGCTCTCTGGGAGGCCGAGGCAGGTGGAT
>NW_012149418.1:16333-18214 GCF_000956105.1 Propithecus coquereli
CTTGCTCAGGCTGGTTTCGAACTCCTGAGCTCAAACAATCCTCCCGCCTCGGCCTCCAAGAGAGCTAGGATTACAGGCGTGAGCCAGTGCGCCCGGCCTGCAAAGTGTTTTTTCCGTGCATGATCTCATTTGATCCTTACACAAACATAGCCAGGGAAAAAACATCCACTTCATTTAGTGAGGAATCTGAACACAGAAAGGATAAGTCATTTGCCTAAGTTCATACAACAAATAGCAGGTAGGACCAAGAATAGTATGCAGGTCTTTTTTATTTTTTTTTTGAGAGACAGGATCTTGCTCTGTTGTCCAGGCTGGAGTGCAGTGGTGCTATAATAGCTCACTGTAACCTTGAATTCCTGGGTTCAAGTGATCTTCCTGCCTCAGTCTCCCAAGTAGCTGGGACTATAGGCATGTACCATACCCAGCTACTTTTTAAAAATTTTTTGTAGAGATGGGGTCTCGCTATGTTGGCCAGGCTTGTCTTGAGCTGCCGGTCTCAAGAAATCCTCCTTCCTTGGCCTCCTAAAGTTCTGGGATTACAGATGTGAGCCTCGGCGCCCAGCCTGCTCAGATCTTTAAATTCAAATTCAATATGCTGTTACTTGCCCAATAACTGGCCCCCATCCCCAGCCTGGGTACGAGCATCATTAAAGGAAAGAGTGTCTTGAGAACATTCTCAATTTAGCCCTTAAATTATTTTTGTTCCTTTATCCCTCTTCCCAAGATTCATAATTATTTTCAGAAATTCCTAAGCCAATTCCCATACTCTCTAGAAATAATTTCTATCATGTTTCTTGAGTGGACCTGCTGCAGAAACAAAAGCCTCTCATTTTCTCTTTGTAAATACGATATTTAGTCCAGTGCCGGCTTTCTGGACGACTACTCTCTGATACGCCGCCCTCATGTTGGAGGCTGCATCAATCTGTTCTTTAATGCACTTGGAAAATAGTCTCAGTTATTTGCTTTTGCGTGTAAAATTCATTTCTCACGGATAACTTTCTAAAATGATTACATCAAGCATTTTACGTTATTTGTCTACATTAACTATTGTCTTGAGAAGTAAAAGGAAGGAGGACAATGCCAGTGAATCTTCCACACATTTCTTCTCGCTGCTGTGCAGTGGAGCTCTCCTTCTGTCCGGTCACATGCAATGCTGCCGGGGCCCAGAGGCAAGGAAGCAGGCAGAGCAGCTGAGGACCCAGGCTGTGCATCCCTCCGGTGTCAGCAGGAGGTGGGTCGGAAAGGAAGCAGGTCATCCTAGATCACACCCAGCGAAGATCCGTGAAATGTCTCAGTCTGGAATACTTTCAAGGCAAAGATCAAGATTGTGATCCCGTTGCTCGTTAAAGAGAAAAAAGGAAAGAGTTTTTCACCTAGTAATTTAGGAAGTGATCCGGTGTTTGCCAGTGGTGTGCTATTAGGTGTTCAACAACCAGCTCGGGGGAGACGGGACTTTTCACCTTTGCCAGTTTCCATGGTGTAAATAATCCCGCCATGACCAGTCTCAGGCTACCAACATGATCCTAACAGGCCCTCAGCATTGCTGAAAATTTAGCCATCAGCTCTCGTAAGCTAGAGCAAGTCCGCTCTGGCACAGGGCTGTAGACTCAGGGGAACGCAGATCGCGCTCAGAAAAGATACATAGATCAGACATCCGGTATCTGCCTTGCGTTCATCAGCATGTTCCCGTGTAGAAGATGGAAATGAAAATAAAATTCAGGAGGGAACTATCCTATTCACAATACATGGTACAAAACAGAGTTTATCTTTGATAGTCACGAAATTGCCCTTTTTCACTAGCAGAGAATAGCTGTTGTCATCTTTGCTACTATAGTTTTCCATGGGCTGTAGAATATTTCTCTTTTATAATATTTATAGAAT